>NC_045153.1:24453259-24573259 GCF_900700415.2 Clupea harengus | reverse complement strand
ACATGACAGAGGATCATACTCTGGTCAATCCCGCTGGACAAACAAAGGGAGGAGCGCCTCCAGCCTGCAATAAATCCTTCAGCCGTGGCCGTGTTAAGTGTCTACACCCCGAGAGCGAAGACCTGGCTGCTCTGTGTGTCTGAGCCCTGGGCCTCTTTCTTTCTCTTTCTCTCTCTCCCTTCTTTCCTCCCTCTCTCTTTCTCTGCTTCTCACTTTCCCTCTTCCCTCCTCTAACATCTGACAATAATGTGCGTGTCTTTTTTTTTCTTATGCAGCCCCCTCTCCTCACTTCCCCTTTTCTCCTCCTTTTTTGTCTTTTGTAGTTTTCCTCACACATGGAAGCAACTCTCCTCTTCGCTGTTCTTCGTTTTATCCCAGTGTCTTTTCTCCGTGCTTGTCCATCAGAAGAAGAGTGCTGCTGAGAGCTATTTTCAGAGCATCATCTTCCTGACTGATTTTTCTCCTTTTTAGCGCTTTTTTCTCACGAGTGGCAACAAACAAGATGACGCTTTTCCCCGCATTAAAAATGGATCAGCTGCGAGACAGACGCGAGTTGAATAATGAAACAAACGCTGCGGATCTCTGCCGATGGCGCGCGCACCAATTTCCATCCATGAGAGAGATGTCACGTCGGCACATCAAACGCCGCCGGGGGTTGCTGCCTCCCTCCCGCTGTTGCCATGTCACTTTTCTGAAACTTTAATCTCCAACACACGTAATTGAATCATCCTGAGCCAATTCTTTTTTTCCGTCTATATATAGCGGGGAGTCTTTTGTTGAATAGTTTAACTCAGTGACCCCGTGTTGCCCCTACACCAGTCAGCCTATGCTCCATGATGGCACCCAGTGGTGGGGATGACTGGTCAGTACCCCCCTGTCCCCCCCTGATGAGACCAGTGCTGACCTTTATTCAGGAAGCCTGCTGCTAATAGCCTCACATGATCAGGCTCTGGTGTGTCATGTCTTTCATGTTCACCAGCCCTGCTCCAGACCGCGTGTGAGGAGATGCATCAGCCCTAGGGGGGTACTGGGGCTCTTCTTTGCACTCTGCAGAGGGGACATCCTGCCCGCACAGCATGTGTGTGTGTGTGTGTGTGTGTGTGTGTGTGTGTCTGTGTTTGTGTGTGTGTGTGTGTGTGGTGTGTATATTTGTGTGTGTGTGTGTGTGTGTGTGTGTGTGTGTGTGTGTGTGTGTGTGTGTGTGTGTGTGTGTGTGTGTGTGTGTGTGTGTGTGAGGGAAGGAAAAGCCCATGGGGCAGAAGAACAATGAGGAGTGCTTACCTTCCTGGTGACGGCCGGGTCCAGATAGCTCTTGAGCTTCTCAATGTATGTGTGTGGGGGATTCTTCACTTGAAACCGTTCCTGAATTAAAAAGGGAGAGAGACAGAGAAATAGAAAAAAAGAGTGAGAGATAGCTCGGTGGGCAGGAAACAAGGACATTAAGTAAGTAGTATAATGCACCATAGCACTAAGTGTTCATTAGCTTTTTCACGAGCCAAATGGCTCGTGTGCGTTATTGACCATTACAGCACTTCTTCCATCAAATTCCCAGCAGGTCAGCTGTAAGAGCTAATAACATAACAGGCTGCTCTTGTCATAGCATAGCAGTTGAGCAGCTTGAGGTTGAAAGAGCATCGTCAGTAGTGCCCGCTACTGAAGAAGTCGATGGGAATAGGGCTCCACAACTATCACTTTATGACATTAAACCCCTCTCTTAATTCGAATCAAATAGTGTAATTCAGTCATCAGTCCTGCATTACTTGTGGAGGGCCACTCTGCCTCTGAATGACAGTTTTCACAGAAACTCAAACTGTAGTGGGTGGTTCTGCCAGTACTGTTACTGACGGGGCTGAAGAGTCTCATGCTCAAATAGAACAGTATCAGTCCTGAGGGTGGCATGGCATGTGGAGAAACATGGACTAACACTGGGTGGCAATGGTGGTGAATACTGTACGTGTACTCCCTAATTTGCAAACGGAGAGCCTTCTGAGCCTGACAGTGTATGTGTGTTTGTGTGTGTGAGGTCAGGAGTGTGTGCTTGGCCCCGGGTGGATTCATCTTGTGAGCGCGGCAGGGTCTCGCTCCACTGCCCAGGAAATGAACTGTGGTACTGGCGAACTGGGCCACCTGATTTTAGGTCAGGCCCCACATGTTGCTCCAAATGCACAGAGGAATGTGAGATTGTGATACTTTGCCAGTAGGACACACACACACACACACACACACACACACACACACACACACACACACACACACACACACAAACAGTGATGTAACTTGCCTCTTTGGGCATACGAGCATTGTAAGGTGGAACTTTTTATATCGGAGTATGTGTGAGCGTGCATGTGCCGCATGTATGCCGGTGCTGACGGAAGTCTTTAGCTCAGTCCCCCTAGCTATCACTGGCTGTGTGTGACAATAACAGGAAGGACGACGGCTTCAGGAAGACTGGGCCTGTTCCCATGAAAACACAACAAGGGGCGAATGGGAGATGGGTGGGGGGCTCATCAGCTACAGATGACTCTCATGTGTTACTGATATCAAAACTGATCTGGTGTTAGCAGTTTTAAGAACGGGCACCGCTAAGGGTCAGTCCTATATGTGATGGCCACAGCAGAGATTCTCTCCACCTGTGTGCTGGGTGTCAGAGGGTGAAGGGTTAAGCAGGAGCTGTAGTGAAAAGGAGGAGGGGGGGGGGGTCCTATTGAAAGAGAGGAAGAGAGAATTCCACATAGTTGGCGGATAGAGGAGTTGGAAAGTGGGGAGAATGATAATGATAATTTTTAGGATGTGTGAAGCCTTACGAAAATCCCCCTGCTCCTGAGAGACTACACTGGAGAGTAGACAAGGGAGAGAGGCAGAGAGAGAGAGAGAGAGAGAGAGAGAGAGAAAGAGTGAGAGGGAAAGAGAGAGAGAGAAAGAGAGAGAGAGAAAAATCTGTTGTCTTTCCAACCCAACCCTGCTGATGGTTTATCTCTCATGGGCCGGGTTGTTTGAGGATAATGGAAAAATGTCATGACACTGATAGTATAATTCATATCTTTTCTCGTCAGAAACTGGCCCAATATAAGGACTATGTAATTTGTTAGCTGAAAAGGGAGAGGCCTCCAGACCATGTTTAATTAGGAAGTCTAGGAGTCCAGTCCAAATGCTACGCGTCAAACAATACCAGACTTAAAGGCACCATATCTAAGCCCCCAAGAAAGTGGAGTCATCATGGTCTATGCCAGTTTTATAATTCTGTCTCTAGTACTTATGGCGCAATATTACTAGTCTATTTCAGATAGCTTCATACTTATTGACACTCAATTGATTCTCTGATCTAGTGCTGATGACTATCCCATACCTGTCAGTCCTTCACTCGCCCTCCCTTACCTAATGCACTGTTTCCATGGTTACAAAGAGAATTTCATGGTGGGAGTGATATGACACGAGAGCCTTACACTCTCCTCATCCCTCATGCGTCCTTGTGTGTGTAGCCTGACGGTAGACGGAAAGCAATTAACTCAAGTGATATTATTACGTTTTTCAAGTGAAATGGTATAAAATGATTCATGTAGGTATCACTTGGCATTGGAAACGAATTTCATATCAGAGTGTGGGTCTGTTAAAGTGAGCTGCTTTAGAAAGGTGGTTAGAAAGATTAGAAATTGGCGGCTGCTGATGACACTTGAAAGACTGATTTCAAACTATAGACTGCAGCAGTCTAAAAAGCTTTCTCTGAAATAACCCAGCACAAAAAAATGTATCCGGTCAAAGTGTGATTCCCTGTAAAATGATGTTTAATCAATATGACACATGTGTTGGTGGGGTTGGTAAAGGATATCCTCACGGCTGGATATCCTTTACCGACCCCATGAACACAAGTATCATATGGCTTTAACATAATTGTTTTAGTCGGAAAGGCTATTTGACCACGTTCATTTGTACACTCACACGTCTTCACGTTACATCCCTGATAGCAAAAGGCCAGTTGAGTACTGTCGGCTAACTGGGGGCAGAGCTGGGGCTCCGCTGGCTTTTTGCTCATCAGTTTTTGGATGGTCCGCTGGTGAGTTTTTTCCTTTAGCCATTTATACTTTAATTTTCATTTTATGTTACCAGTGCATAACATAAGTAATTGACCAAGTCATCTTTCACTTTGAGAGCCTTCTAGTACCATGAACTTCTTCTGTGTAGCGTCTGATATTTGAAATAGGCCAAGAATGATTTAGAAATTCCAGGAACGTTTTATGTTATTTCCTTAATATCCACGCCCAAGTAACACTAAAGATGATGTTGGTCCAAGAGCGGACCAGATGTGGCACACCACGAGTGGGGTTGCCGACCAAAATCTACCGGTGGCCCATTACATTCTTGTTATCCCGGATGTTAATTCGGACATGCCTACGACGCCGATTTGTTCTCCTTTCTAACTCGATAACTATCCAATGTAACATTTTAAAATCGCTGCCTGCCGTTATGCTCTCTCGCTTTTGAATGAATGGAATCTTGGTATACAATTCACCGATTGAAGTACACCAAACGCAGAGTGATGACTAGCAGTGAGGGGTCAGAGTGGGGTTGTGCCAGGATATCCTCACCCATGAAATGCCTCTTGTCCAATCAGAAAATAAGAAATTGTTTGATCAGACCTCACTGTTGTATGAAATGACTTGAGTTACGACCTGAGGTTAGCTGGAGCACAGCAGCATGCGCTTGATTATCCAGTTCCAGAGGTATTCATCATGAAATATGGAGGAGTAGGAGCAGTCCTCACAGAGGTACTACATCCTCCAAAAAGCTTTTGTTGTTTGCTTTCCAAATGCACCGCAGGAACCATTGTTCAACATAATGTATACAGACAGGGACAAAAGGAGGCTATAATTTGCAGTTCTGTCAAATCAGTAGCTCAGCAGGGTGTTTATTTAGCAATGACACTTTTTTGTTTTGTGATGTAGCTCTATCACATAATTAGCCAGATGTGACACAACGATCTGATACTTTGTCATTTTGCTACAAGGACTCCAAATACTGATTGTCAAGAACAGTGCAACCATTTTTACAAGTTTTGGCTATGGCATAATGCTGGATCAGAATAAAGCAATGGCATGCAGCTTGAAGACTATGGTCCCTACTTTCATAGGGCAATGAGCACCGTGGACAAAGCTAATACATCAGCAAACAATACATTTGTTTGGAGATGATTTGTGGGAAGTCTGCCCAACATGAAATAATGTAGAAGTTTCACGGAAAAAGGTGGTGCTTTGACGTCAGTGCGTGGACACACCCCAGTGTGTTGACCAACCATAGAATCTAGCTCATGTTATGAAATTGGCAAAATAATTTTATTAAAGTTATTAAATAACTGTGTATTGCCAGCTGTGTTGCCCATCAACGAAATTAGGGCCCAATGTGATGCCATAGTCTGATATGGATGGCCAATAACCCCTGCCGATATGACCACTACCACAAACACTTGTGAGTTCCTAGAGCACATGAGTGAAATAAGGTGGCACTTTACTTGAGTGAAGCGACAGCATTGCCAGTACTTTTAGGGCTGGGAACCGTGGCAATGTTAGGACTGCATCAGATAAGTCATGAAAAGTTATCCTTCAGTGTTGTTGTGCTGTGGTTAACCGTTTGATGATAAACTACTGATAAACGAAACTCTAGTTAGTGTGCAGGACTCCGCTATGCTATGTTATAGGCTACCATGGGGCAGTTGAAATATGCAAGCGATTACAAGATGGGCGTTTTAAATAACTAGACAGCTTACTAGAAGCCTTTCCTTCTGTCCCAATTCTAATCATTAATGCCAAAAAATGTAGAGCAGACACAAGTGGGTGAGTCCAACAATGTTTCAGTACTTTCGTGGGCTAGTCCAGCTTCGACATCACCTCCTTTGTTGTCTGGAAAGAAAAAATGTCACTCACTTGATCACAAATCAGTTCCCATTTCTTCTCGTTGTCATACTGCCGCAGGAGTCGGGCTTTGTCTGGTGGGAGGTTCATAGAATTCTGCGAGGGAAAGAGATGAAAGCCGCCGATTAGCAGATGAAATGCAGCTGTCAGCAGCAGTACTAAACACAACCCAAAGGCCCAAGCTGCAACTCTGCACAATGCCAAAATATGAGAAAATATTTCATCACTCAAGAGCCATTTAAATGGCGACCTACGTCAGTGCATTGATTAGACTGATGACATTGATAAGATGTTATAGATTTCTCTATGATCTCTCTGTAGGATTATAGATCATGGAGTAAGACAGATAGAGAGAACGTTTGTTTTGAGAGGAAGCAAAAGAGTGACACAGAGACAAAGATGAGGAGAGTTCTCCAATGGATGCTTCTCCTCTCTGATGCTATTCTGAGATCCACGTGTCTCTGAGAATGAACCCTGACCTATGCGTAATGGGCATTATGAACTACGTTCACTCAGCGCTGTTCAATCCTGCAGTCGTCCTCGGGCAGGGCTGTGCGTGTGTGGGGGCGTGCACCACCGCCTGTGTCAGAGAGCTTGCGGGCTCCAAACACAGGACGCCTAATATCAGCAACACCAAAAGACTGGGAAGTGCATGTTTACTTCCTGTCGTCCAGTAAAAATAGATTAGGTTCCTGAATGGATTTCAGCTGACATTATTCTCTCACATGATTTTTAAAAGGGCAGACTCCCTTCAACTCAAGTATTCTGTGCTAAAGTGGCAGATTGATGTCAGCTATTTGCAGTCGGTAATGTTGCTGTATTGCTCTGATGCAAGTTTCAAAAACTAGATCTGGACACCAATAATGTCGGGTTTTGCTGCTTTAATTAACATAAACATCCTGGAACACAGCTTCTTGTTATCCACCATCAAAAGGCGGACTTTCCGCTCGCTCCACTTTATTGATCCCATATGGTAATGCAGAGCTCTGACACATAAGGCTGCTTTGTTGCCGAGACTTTGAGGCTAGTGCTGCACTAATGCATGAAGCCTATCTGCCCATATGTTGGTTAAACTTGAACATGTGAAGAAACAAGGCCTGCTTCCTTTCTCCCCATTACATGGCCCTCGCTCCCTAGCTTTTTTTCCCCCGTTTGCCCTACTTTTTCCACATCTGCTGTGTTGAACTCCCCCCAAAAAAAGACTCTAGTTGTCTTGCTTTGGCCCCGAAACCCTTTCTGGTGCACCCCACCCTTCTGTGCATTACCAGAGAGAGAGAGAGAGAGAGAGAGAGAGAGAGAGAGAGAGAGAGAGAGAGAAAAAGATTGAAACAATTAGAGCTTAATCGCACCACCCACCCAAACACATGCAGCTTGCAAACCCCCAACATATACACAAACACAGCAAAACTAGAGAGAGCTGACACTCAACAAGCCACGAGTGCAAGAAACCACACTGCTGATGTGGTGAGAATGTTTTTTTTTTCGTCTCTGCTTAAGGAAAGAAAACATCGAGCCTTAAGAGGCCGCTTCGCTTTGGCGGACTGTCTCATTTATCAATGTGATTTCAGTCACAAGACTTTTCCTTCGCCGAGTTTTCCAACATGTGTCTGAATGAGCGAGACTGCAGGGGGAGATGAGAACATCCTGCGATGTCGTTTTTTCCAGACACCGTGCCTGTGCCACCACTGAGTGTTAGAGAGATTGGGCTGTCAGGGGCGAATGGCTGGGTGCATTAACATACAGTGGGCTATACGTGACTGACCAGGAAAAAGACAACGCCTTGGGCCATTTATCACTACAATGGACTGCTAACACAGAACAATTTCTCTGGGGAAGACAAAAACACTCCCCCTTTGAAAAATTCATATACTCTTTCTGGTAGATGGGTTCATGTCAAAGAGATTTTAAAAGGTTAAACAAACAAAAGGGAGAAAGGTTTTTCGAGGTCGCAATAAGTGCTTTTATCTGTTCCTAAGAGACACAACAGGTCTGTCTTAAAAACGAAACAAATTGAAAAACAAAATGGTGTTGTGTCTAACTCGCAGCTAACGCCTCGACTAGGGAACAGAGGGTCTTGTGAACGGCAGTTATGTGATTCACTGTCAGGTAATCTGACTCACAGTGAGGGTGCCATGGAAACCAGGGGGGGCTCTGAATGGCATTCCGTGTTTGCTGAGAAAGGCCATGACTGCCTGTATGATGGCTGGTGGGGGGGAGGGATAACACTCAGTGAATGGACCACCACAGCTGATTCAGCAGGCAGGCTTGCTTACGAACACATGATTCGTACTGGCTGGCCATCCACTCCCGCTCCGGGAGGGACAGAAAATTGCATTAGCATGGAGACGCACCAGCTGCAGCCTCGAGAGGAGATGGAGGCCTGGAGAGATCCATTATGCAGCCGTCTGTCCTATCTGTTGCTCCTCTCTTAAAAGGTCACAAACAGAGCAAAGGAGCTCTCCCACTGCACCTGTGACGGCGCACTCTGATAGATTATAGGCCGACCACTGCCTGTCCCGTCAAGTTACACAAAAAAAACGGGAGCTTTGCGAGACAGCCGAGCACATTTGCTGCATGTCACGGTTCATTAGGGGAGGTAAGCCATTAATGAAAACAACACTACTATTGTTGGAGCTGCAGAGACACCGAACCGTGGATGTGTGACGTGTGGATTTTGCTGTTGTGCCATCTCTGGGAAAAGTGTCCTGGGAAAGGAGCTGCCTTTGCCAGGCCAGCCTGGGTTTTCCTGACTGGTGATCTTCCAATGCAAGCAGAGGTCACTTACATCATCCACAACACCTCCCAAAGCAATATGAGTCCTGACAGGCACTTAGCGGCAGCTACTGGGTTTTCACTAAGGTTCTCTTATGCAGGGAGAGGCTGTTTATATAGAAAGAAGAGGAAAAGAGCACTTTCCATTTGACATTCCTCACCCAGAATAATCAAACCAACACTGGGAAAGAGAAGGATAATGACTACAAGTGAAACGATAGCTGGTGAATGAAATGTTTGCTGAAACTGTCCGATATGTTAAGCCAGTGACAGTCTACATACAACAGACTGCAGGTATTTAATTAATATCTGCTACAGTTATCAAGCCTTTGTATCAAATATCAGATTCAAACAACTCCCTGTTTGTGCGATAGCCTACTCGCTGTGTTGGTGCCTCCTGTGCTTAGGCATGTACGTAAAACACACAGGAGGTCTGGATTTGCTGTGAATGATTTCTTTCACTCTCGACTCAAAAATGTGCTGTGCACAAAGGTAAGACGTCAGACAAGAGTTTATGTTCTCATCTGTTTCTGTAGAGCCAATGTGGAGAAGGAATGGAAAATCCTGCCTGAATACGTTCTCTATAAGTAAGGCAACACACGTTTCTTTTGAAGTCTTGGCTATATAGCTGAGTGTCTCTTGGATATATGGTCACCCCCTCCCTAGTGCAGTATAAAATTCAAGATGCAGGCGGGCTGTTTGGTCAAACAGTCATTTGTGAGTGTTTTGCGGCGGTCAGACTTTAGACACCCGAGCTGCCCAGAAATGGGCCCTCCATTGACTAACGACATCATTAACGTTAAACAAACTATAGCGTTATTGATTTAAAGTCAGTGTGCCATGCTAAATGCAGACCCCGGGGAGAGAGGGAGAAAGAGAGAGAGAGAGAGGGCGAAAGACTTGCTGGCCAGTTATTACATGAGTCACCAGCAGCAGGCTTTAAGCCCGACACCCACCTCTCCCCCGGAGGTCCATGGTAAAAAGAAATAGCCAGTGGAAAAAAGAAAACAAGCACTGCCACATATACTTTTTTCAGTGGTGTGTGTAGTATTGAATGCATGATTTACCCTATGATTAAGCTCTGCTCCCAAGGCTATAAGGCTACGACAACACACAGGCGCTGTCATTACTGAAGCTCAATAATTCTGCTCAAGCCTCATTTGTTCTCCTGCTGTATTTTTGGATTGGGAGACCTTTTCCACAAGCCAGGTTGTCAAATCACTTAATGTCAGTCAAGTTCCGTCAAGGAACACATGATCTATGACCAAGCCAAAAAACGTGACTCATAGATCATTACGATCTCCTGGAGGTGACCCCCAAAGTTCAAAACAGGTCGGAAAAACCATTTGTATGTTCTGTCAACGTCTCCAGTTTCTCCAGTTTAGATTAATGGCTATGAGAAACATCGTGAGAGGCCTGTAGTTGGCCAGTGGAGTGACTAGTCCGCTGGAAAGAAAAGAGAAACACAAAGAAAGGAAAGACTGAGAAAAGCTATCTGCAGTCTTGGAGCGCAGACACCACCGACTGTCCGGCAGACAAAGATGCTCTTAGATGCTACCATCTGACCCCAATGGCTTAAGAATTTTTGGATGTATTAATCCAAACTCACACAAGACCAAGAATGGGGACCAATAGGCGGTTCAAGTGATGCCTGCTAGAATATCAGTTACAGTAGATGGATGACATTTTCACCAGGGTTGACAACTAAGGGTTTGGTTGGATGAATAGGATGGGATCCTTGACAAAACTTATAAAATGCTAAGCTATATCAGACTAACTGTAGATTTATGATAATTTTGCGTGTAGCTGACTCACTTGAAAAAAAACAAGATGAGAACCCTGTGTGTCTGCCATGCCCTACCCACCCTCAGATCTCCATGACCATGCCTTGACTGATGCGGCCCTGGAGAGTCTGGCAACTGAAGGACAGGAAAAAAAAAAAACAGAGAAGAGAGGGAGCGTGCAAAGAAAGTGCCTCTCACCCCTTCGCCGCCCCCGCATCTCAGCCCTAAAATCCAGCCCCACTCGGCATGTCGGCAGGCAGAAACCCCAGGAGCCTAATCCCCCCACTCACCACTGAGCACACGGCCTTCAGACAGCGGCGGGGCTGGAGCTATCTGGGGCTGGGCGGACTGATGACATGAGGGGATATGAGCCTGGAGGAGCGATGGCAGAGGCTCGTTGCTCAGCTGTTCCAGAAGGGACTACGCTAGTCTACTCCACCACCACCACCTCCTCCTGCTGCTGCTCTTCAGTGGGGCTGCTTGCCTTTCTCAAATTACAGCGTTTCCTCATCATTTCCTGAGCTGTAGACTCTGTCTGGCTTTCTTTCTTCTGAGCAGGACCAGCCAGACGATGGCTTTCCCAGCAGCTCCGGCCTGTACTGTGACGGGCCAGACAGCACAAGAGGGGGAAACATCCACAAAGGAGGGGGAAGTGACAACAAGAGATCCGCTAATTAAATACCTTTTGGTAATGTAGACGACGAAGCATGCCTCTATTCTCACTGTGTATCACTTTGTACATAATACATTTTTGTCACGAGAGTCTGCATTGTAATCGTAATGAAAGAGACTTTTGCTTTTATACAACGGATGCAGATGGATGCTGTTGTCCAGTCAAAACTAGCCAGTAGGTCACATTGATCTCCAGATAGCACTGCCCACAGTCTCTGTAGACCCCAGTGTAGTCAATCTCAGGTCAGACACCTATGTGCTCTGGTGCGTTGGAGCATGGAGCAGCCTCTTGCCTGGCCTTTTACCCCGAGTTCCCAGCAGGTGCTACAGGGGCCCAGAATCATCTCCTCATTAGCGCAGTGTGGCTCCTTAATCCTTTAAATTCGGCAGGGGCACAGGTGTCCCCGTCTGTCTCCAGATTAGCCATGTAATCCCGAGACCCCCCCTCCCACACACACACTGTCACACTGCTCCCCCCCCCCCCCCCCCCCCCCCAGACACCCACTGCCGACTGGGTTTGTTTATGTGTGTGTGGAGGATGTTTGCACAGAATGTGTACTCAGGGCTCTCAAAAATGCGAACACAATACCCAGCCCAGCAACTGGCCTGGCATGCTGTGAAAGGCCAAACGGAGGCATATTTAAAGAGTGCACCGGGGCAGAGTGGTGGTGTTTCTTAGGGCCGGTGACAGACCAACCATTAAGATGGAATCTGTAGTGACAGGTGCTCACAATAATCGAATGAATTGTGTACGGTTGGTCACACTGTGACCTCAGGCTTTAAGGTTACCCTCGTGACCTCAGACGACAGACTCCACATCTATTTTGGGTGGATGAACTGAACTTGGTTGCAGCCACTGAGTTGAAGTTCATTTTGTAATTAATTGCTCCCTTCATGTTCATCCAAATCAGAACCAATGCAAACTCACCGCAATTGCTGCCAATGGTTACGCTATCCGTGTAGTAACTGAGGGTAGCAATTAGATAGAATTCAATTGCATCAATACAATTATACACAATACAAAACAATCCAATTCACTTTGCTTCTGAAACTCTTTTACTATTGACGGCTACAGCTGTAACAGTGTCTGAAGTAAGTCCACAAGGCTAAATACAAGAGGTTCTCACAGTGGATATTAACAGATACACTAATTTAGATCTAGCCTAATGCCTTAGCATTATGCAAGCAAGAGTAGGCACGAGGAGCGGACAGAGTGAACTCTCTGAACTGCAGAGAAAATAGAGTGATTATACCCCATTACTTCATCCATTCTCTTCACTTTCTTCTTCTTAAATTGGTAGACAAAATAGCCTATGAATTCAAGTAATTTTCAGTTAATTTAAACTGAAAGTTAAAAGCAAAATGAACAAACCCCTTTACTGCCTAACCTAAACCCATGCGTTACTAGTAGGTAAGCCTATTTTTAAGGCATACAGAATATAACCCCTACAAATAGGTTAATCCTATTATGAAAGCTACTATGGGTTAAAAAGATCTTAAAAAGAGTTGTCTTCCTGAACTAATCTCCAATTCATAGAAAATGCCCACAGATTACAATGTCATTCACTTCAAATGGGTGAGGCGTGCTCTGATGAAGTTCAACAGCCGTAATGCCAACTCCATAATCCTTTTAGACATTGTAATGGTAATCTGATTTGTTCTATTTTTCACATCACCCCCGGTGTGGAGTGCTGCCTGGCACTATTCATCCCCCACCCCCACCCCCCAACCCCTGTGTCTCTTGCTCTCTCTTTCTCTCATACACACATGGTAATCACTACTGTACTATGTTCTGCAGAATCTGCCCATCGAGTGACACCTTCTCTGCCTGAAGTAAAATTACTATGGTTAGACTTTATTCCACTGAGCTACTGAGCTAATCTGTCTGTGTCTATTGATTGAGCTACCGGTACTCCTTTCTTAATAAGGCTAGTCATGCAACAAAACACACAAGCATGCTGACACTTATTTATATTCCTCTCGAATCTAGCCTACATACTGCACTCTAACAAGAGATCTGAGCCCAGCAGGAGTCAGATAAGGGGAGCAGAGTTTACTTTACACTACACCTTCAAATGTGATATAATTTTTTGCCTCTCTGATAACACTAGTGTTACTACATTAGGAGGAAACAGCTAGGGCTGTAATTGCTACTGATCCCAGTAGCCATCACTTCCTTAATGTTCCTGACAAGGTTCTGTGCTGAGTGAGCATTCATTAGGCATGAAATAAAAGCTTCCATTTGATGCAGTCTCAATGGTCACTGGGGGAAAACACAATCAACTTTCTCTTTTCTAGGCTCTTTGATGTAATGTAGATTTTATATGGAAATTACTTGCATAAACTAGATATAATTTTCCCTCTTTCACAATCTCTTTTTAGGCTAAGATAACAGGATCCTTAATCGCAAATCCATGCTTATATGCTAATTTATTGAAGAGGAAATCAGGGAGATAGGGGCAACTTGTGATATTCAGCCAATCACTGCCCTTACCAGACCAGACCAACGGATAGTACTGCAGCACCAGCCCTCCTGAATGACAAGTGATGGAAAGCAGCTCCACACCCCGATATGCGATGTGTGGGGCAGCATCCACACCCCAGACACAATACTCATGGTTAGACAAACAGACCTCGGGCAGTAGTGAAGGCCCATTCCTGGGAGTCATTATCGTTCTACCTTCAAGGGGGCGTCCCTGGGAACATTCCTGCCTCCCTCTGCACAAGCCCTGGGTGGCAAGCCAGGAGAAAGAGGGGAAGGCCATCCACCCCCTCCCCCAAAAAATAAAAATAAAACACACACACATTTGGGTTTCATTTGAAGCCCGTTTGGGACTCAGTGATAATTGGTGTTGGGCTGTTTAAGGGTGTCTGATGATTTGTAAAAAAAAAGCGGGGCACTGACAAAACTTTCATTGCCCCATTGACTGCTGCCGTGTACAGCCCAAGCCCACCCCCGACGCAACTTTTTAATGCCCCTGTATATCAGAGCCCTAACGGCACGCTAGGATGAAATGCTATAAAGACAACAGATGCAATATAATTCAAGGCAGGGGAAATAAAGCTGGTGTGCTGGTACTGGTGTTACTAGGGGCATGGGAATTTCATTATTTTTATGCAAGGTCCTAACACTGACTCAAGCAAAATCGATAAATCACATGTGATGACAATGCAATAACAGCGTTCAAGGCTTTCAGCTATTTTAAGTGCACCAAAGTCTCCTCTTCTCCACGAAGAAGGCATGATTCATACCAGAATTGCACTAACTTTACATTTTTTTCAAAGGGAGAGAAGTGGTCCCTATTTCATTCAGGCTCATCTTTGTACTGCAGTCAGCAGAGAAACCTAAAACATGGCCCCACATTCTTTCCCTGCTTTTATTGTGTGTGCTGAGGAGAGAACCCCTCAGTGGCCAGAGCAGTGTGCGAGTGTGTGTGCGCTCACACAGTACAGTATCATATGGACGCCCCTAGGCCCATTTTACAGTAGCAGACTGAGGAGTCGTCGCGTCATTGGCTGACTTGCTTTCGCTGCTGTCAAAACATATTAGGCTCTCAGCGCCTACATCGCTGCCTCGGGAACATTGTTGGCACCAGCACTAACCGCCCGCTCCGTGCCAACGGCCTGATTCTGGCAAAGAGAACCAGATAACTGATAAAGGCCCACGACCCATTAACCCTGCGAGGCAGTAGCCCTGATGCGCCTGGCATGGGACACGGCCGAGCCATCCAGGAAGCAGGTGGAAGGAGTGCTGTGTGATGGGGAGGAGATCCCAGGCTCTGGTCACTGAACCACTGCCAACCTAATCCAACAATCCAAACGAGCTTGAAGAACGCATATTCCCCTTTCAATGAACTTCTAGGAACTAGGAAGTATTGCCTCGACATTCAAGGGTGCATTATAATGCCATTAGCTACTATCACAATTCGCAATAAAAGGCTAAACCACCGGGAGTGAAACTAAATATATAGTTTAATGTTCAGAAAAGCATTGAACCCGCCCAATTCCATAACATATCCCGTGTAGGGGAAATCTACACACTGAGGGACAAGAATTTTTCCATAACCGGATGGATACCATCAAATGAAACAGGTCATTTTCCTGCAGGATTTGGTTGGGCTTGTATTACTGCAGCCAACCCCACTGCGCCATGTACGAAGCTCAGTGGTACGGGACGAGGCGCTTCCAAACCTGTGAAGCACAGATTGTGGCATTGTTCGAGCACTTACAGAGCTGTCACTAGGTCACTACGTCAAACCCAAGAGCACCCTGATACACACAGGGACCTCCCATGCTCGCTGCAGATGTTGCTTCTGGCAAGAGCTCACCCAACAAAACCCCTCCTTGTTAGCTTGGGCAGCTTCAAAAGGGAGCACACATCTCGAGGAGAAGACAGTGCGGTTTTGCATTGGTCATGACAGGGAAGAAAAAGAAAACATACACAGACACACAGACACACAGACACACACACAGACAGACTCACACACTTTCACTGGCACGCAGATGCACACTCAGATTCGCTGGGCCTTGTCCAAAAAGCCTAAGTCTTCCAGCATCAAGGCTAGCAGTAAGTGCATAGACAGACACAATGCCCCCCCCCCCTCGCCCCCACAATGTAAGAGTCCATTAGAGGAGCAGATTCAGTCACTGTCTCGCTATGGAGTGAAGTCAGCAGCCCGACGGTCAAACTGGAAAAAAGAACCAGGCTACTCACACGGACTAACCTAGATTGTGTCTTGACTGGCGTTCTGGCGACTGAAGTGTGATACAGCTAATTAAACAATAAAAATCAGGGACCAATGAAAATCAGCCAGTACAAAAGAGCCCTTAACCCAGGAACTGCTTTGTGTCCTTGTGGCTGCCTAAGGAACACTGAAATTGTATTAAGTAGAGTACTTTTCCTTCCAAGCATTTCTCAGTTTCTTAAAAACACAGCATGGCCAAAGAGGGAGACATGGGCCCCTAACAGCCTACTTCCTATGTGGCCAGTCAGTAAGAAAATAATTTTAAGTCTTTTTGTTCCCATTTAGGTCCTTGAAATCAAAAATAACATGACAAGATAAGTTACAGCGCAAAGACTGATGCTGTAGATTGCCGGCGCCATTATAAAAGAAGCAGACATGCTATGATTTCTGTAAACGTCTGTGAAGAGACCTACATTTTTACCCTTTCGCTTTTTTTTTTTTTCAAAGAAAGTGTTGTATTCATAATGTCAACGGAGCAGCTGGGGCATTTAGCCTTTCAATATCACATAAAAAAAAAACACCCACACTTTTTTTTAAAGTAAAAAACCATGGCTGCAGGACTTATTTACCAAGGTTTTTTTCCCTCTCAACAGCTGTCACCTTGGCTGGAACCCTGCACTGAATCTTCCCATCATGCATCTCACTACAATGGGGCAAAGTGCCCAAGTGTGACTCTCCCCGTGAACTGTGAGCCGCTTCTGCCAATGCTGTTGCTTAAACAGACTGCACACTGACAACGAAAGCATAAAGGAGGCCAGCCCATGTGTTACATCACCCCACACCTGTTCCACACAGCACTGAGGGAGACAATGGAGTCAAGACAGACAGACACAAACAATGATTGTTTGTGACATTATGACACAAACACTTTGCTGTGCTGGTTGAATATTGACCTCATAAAGTGAGGTCACACGACAGCCTCGGCTGAACATAAAATACACAGCGGCGTGTAAAATACACTGGGCCGTTCCTATCTTATCTCTGTTATTATACTTACTGCCTTTGCTCTTGGTAGTGGTATAAATGTGGTGAGATATTTGGATGCTTTTAAATTCACGTGCTCTCTCTCTCACAGAGGACAGGCTGAGGATCATGCAGGGTATATCAGGATATCAAGTATTGTACCTGTAACTGTGCAACACATCTTTCAATATGACCACATTTGTTTTTTTTTGTAACCACGCTGGTCTGGCAGATAATCTGAGGCCCTCCTGAGTGAATCCAGGACTTCCTGGAGAACAGCTGAATCAGAGTCTGAGAGACGTCACTTGATTCAGAAATCAGAGAGCGTGATTATGCTAATGAGTGATACGAGGGGATCTCATGTCATCCATCAGAGGGATGTGTCAGCGTGCACGTGGAGCCCAGGCAGGAGCACATCAGAGCAGTATTGGGATCCACCTCTGCGAGTCAGAGCCAGGGCAATAAAAGCAACACAAGCCACCAGAAAAAGTTCCAGCAAGTGCCGTGCGGCACAGATGCAGCCAAGAGTCTGGTTCCCACACGACAGGCTGACATACGGCCAGCCCGCTGACAGGCCTCGACACAGAGCCTTAAAAAGAAGAGAGAGAAAAAATAAAACAATTTCATACTGCAACCACAGCTTGCTCTGCTCCTGACAGAGCACAGGGTGCTGGAGCAGCCCGCCCACCTCAGCTCATGCAGATCCATGCCCTCCCAAAAGCGTAACAGAAATGTAGCTCTTAACTATGGCTAATTAGGCCGATAGACCCCTGTAGCTGAGGTGCTGCGTCACCAGTTGCCTTTCAATCAACCCTCTCCAGTAAGACTCCCGACACCCCCTCGGCTACGGAAAGCCAGCTCAGTATGACGGCCTGGCCCCGAGGCAGGGCGCTGGATGCCGGCAGGTCTGGGTTCAGTGCCAGGCTCTCGGCCGTGCCGGGAATAAAGAGCGGCTCTGTTCTCTGGCGCTAGGCGCACGGGACTCGGCCGTGGTCGAGCCCAATGCTTCGCCCTAAGAATGGTCATTGTTCACTTGGTTAATGAAGAGTCCGCGTGAAAATGCGAGGAATGCACTGTCTCCAAATCCCATCTTTCTAACGGGGCTTTCAGCTACTTGACTTACTTTCAGCTGAGCATGGGTCCACTGCTACTGTGGGCCCTGTTGCCCATGCAAAACCGTCAGAGAGGCAAACCTATCATTAATGGTGCTGTAAAGGCAAGATTGCTGTTGCTGTTAATGCTCAACTCTCCTTTAACCATCATTAAAAGCTGACTAATTACATAAAGAATAACTTATAAAAACCCGGGCTAAAACACGTCAGGCTGTTTGAAGGGGCCTTAAGAGAAAATGAGGAATAGGTAAAAGTTAACAAAATAATTGGTTCCAGCCCAGCGTTTCAAAACTGTAGCAATAAAGTACGGTCACAGTTTAACCCTTATATGTCTGAAACATCAAACAGGAAAATAGGCTGTTTAGCTGTAGCAGTACTCTGTTCACTGATAAAAACATCCTCTATTCTAATGTCTCAGCCAACAACACATAATCTAGATGGCACTGGTTTCTCACCTTTAATTAAAATAACACATTTTACAAATGAGTCAACAAAGCATCTCCCACTACTGCCACCTGTTTAGAGAATAAACAACAGACCTAACTCTGGTGGCATTCCTTTCATACAGCGATGGTGTCCTCATCTCCTCTCTGTCAAAGCATTAGAAATTGTCTCCAGGACAAAACAGGGTTTATGCTTGAAACAGGCCACAATTAACTGAAAGCCTGACACGTAGCTTGTGAACAGTGCCTGTGAGTGACACATAGCGTATGTACAGTAGCTGTGACTGACACAGCGCTCCGATGAGTCATGACACACTGCGCGCCACTTTGTCGCTAACAATTAGCTGAAACGCACTGTTGTTCTCCCCAACATTGGCCATTACTGTACTCTTAAGAGATCTCCTTACTCATTTGCTGTGAGTACATTTGAATGAGTGTGTGTGTGTGGGGGGTCTGTCATGTCTAGATTTCACAAGAACAGCAGATTTATTTAGAACAAAGAGTTCTCAGAAGGGGAAAAATAAGTTATGGGGAAAAAATAGCATGTATCTGAAAGGAAAATCAGCACGAGCATTAATTCAGAGCATCTGGTGAACAAAAGCATGACGACTTCAGCCTATCCTCTCAAGCTATGGCTGTGGAGGAGGTCTCACTGTGTGGCAAACCTTTTCCAGAAGTCATCTGTCCTCTTCATTCAGAGGAAGGGAGGGCGTTACAATACAAATTAAATGACAAAGAGTTTTATTAAACAATCCTTTAAAGAAATAATTTTTTTTTACAACCATGTTGAAATTAATGCAAGCCTAATAGCTTCCAGGGAGCTCTTGAAGACCACTGCCAGAATACACTCATAAGATTGGCTTATTTTTTTGTTTCTAGAGGGAGTGCCTCTTCAAAGTTGAATATAGAAAGGTAACCAAAATATGGCACACTTGCAAAACCTTTGATCGTAGACATTAAGTCAGCTAATGACATGCTATCTCTATATTTAGACAGATGTTCGGTGCCCACAATGTCAACAGTGCCTGCGCTGAACAATTTCAAAGTAAGAGTCACGTGACAATGTAAAACACACAGACACTCATACACACCCACACATACACACACACACGCACAAACACGCATACATACACAAAAAAAGATGATTGGGGCCCTTTGGCTGCCTTTAAACAAAGCAGCTTAGATGTAATCTGGGCTGACTATTGAGAACTCCAGCTATAACAAAAGCTAAGCCACTAGCTCCCATATGGCATTCAAGTGAGCCCCAATAACTGCCTCATAAACTTTCCTGCTCTGCTGGCGAGGCAGGGCCTTCAGCAGAGGCAGAGCCTTGGCTAAATTAAGAGAACCATCATTGTATTCAAGACTGTGGACACACTGTTTCCATGAGAAGTACATGGTTAGCTGAGGAAAAAGCTAGTTCATTTTTTACTAGGGGGTGTCATCTTCCTGTACCGCTGAGCTTTACACACGCCTCAATCTCCAACCAGATTTACAGTCTTTGGACAATGATTCATTAAGTAATAAGACAGAGATTGTGACTTAAAAGGAAATGGATTAGCTCATACGCTTTTCTACTTCTTTATCTCACTTTGACAGTGTCTGAATACCTGAAGTATTATACCGGCTGCATAATGTAAAAGGTGAACTGATCACCTTCTCCTTTTTGAGGATCCAGGTTTATCTTGCTACAACAGCCAATGGAGCCTCACTGAGTAAGTGATAGGCTAACATTGTACAACAGGCCAGTTCTATTGATCTACATTTACTAAGTAAAAGAATTGATAACACTCAATTACACTGTGATACTGTCGGCGACATATGAACTCTTTAAAAGCTAGAGGTCACAAACAGTAGACATGCTTGATTAAGGGCATTCTATGTTCGAGCCCCTGGTGTCACTCATTCTCTACTACCCATGGAAACAAACGGTCAGTCTGGTGCTGCTATGGCAACCACGCTAGTGCTTAGAGACATGCCTCTGCCTGAAAGACAAAGTTAAATGCCACATGCCACAACATTTCAAACCATTTTCCCCCTAGGGTTACACACTGAAATGACTAGGCCTATATCCACACAAATATAACAAGAGACTGAAAACATTCAGCGACAATGACAGTCTGCGACCCTACCAATGAAAACAGCCTACTATGCAAGAAAGAGAACAAAAATGGGAGGTGGTGAGGCAAGAAAATAATTCTTGTGGAATTGGTTCCCTAAATGTCTAGATACGTACATGGTGGAAAAAACAAACCAAACAAAACACATATCACCTCAGTTCTCAAGCATGAACTCTCAGGCCAAACATGTGACGGAGACAAAGGACGTTTACATTACTTTCAGTTTTCACGGTCAAGGTCACGTGAGAGAAAATAAACACTGCTCTCCCCTAGCATCACAATTATGTCTGGTTTAAATATCAGCTGCAACTCCAGGGATCCTTACATTCCTCAGTGGTGGATCTATGCTGAGCGTGTCAGGAGTAAAAAGCCATTTGGTTCTTTTGAAGGGGGCTGACACTACGAACCAGCCAGGAGCACACTGTGACCTTTCAAGACCTTTCCTATCTCTCTAAAATAGTTGTCAAAGAATGCTTTCAGTATTTTAACTAGTGTGTCGAGTCACAAGCCCTGTACACAAAGAAATGTAGGCGACGAGGCAGACACTAAAGGGAAACGAGACTGCAAGAGACAAAGTTTGACGATTACCACTGAAGATTTTCAAATGCCTTCAGCATCATCAGATACATTTACACAGTACTTCCTCACTCTCTCCAGCCCAGTTAAATACATCCATGGTCAGGACTTACACTCGCTAACTAATGGAAAAAGGCCTTATTATCAAGTGAAGAAGTCAGATATGTCAGGGATGAAACGTGTGAGTCCTGTATGATACTATTTCAAGTTTAATAGTGGAAGCAGTAGAAGTGAATGCATAGTAAATTCAGTATCGGTGGCACAGAAAACAAAGGGGGAAATTTCCCCAAATCTAAAAGTTCGCCTTCAGACAGACAACCTGCAGTGATCGGGCATCAAACCCGGGACAAACACTTGCGAAGCGGTGATGCTAAACCACGCCCACATAGTGGCTCCGACCGAGCTACAAACAATCCCAGCCAATCAACATGGCGCTTCAGTGGCACAGAAGGGAGGGGTGTAATTTAAGCACAAATATCAACAACGAATGTATTGAATTATGTTAGTTAAGTTTAGTCTTGAAATGTTGTTGGAATTAATAATATTTCACGCTGCACTAATCCTTCACAACTTTTGTCTTTAACTAAAATGACTAAAACTGAAACTATAGTAAACTAAAACTAAAACTAAACAGAAATTCAGACTGAATACCAACATATTAACTAGCATCTTAATGTGTTTGGCATCCCCGCCCCACTTTTATATAAATAAAGAAGTATACTTTCAGGAAAGTGACACTCTTTTAGGCTACTGCAGACTGCTGTAGAGTTCGACACAGGCGTGTCTTTGATAGTTGCTTTCTTCTAGTGTGATTAAAATGCCCGGTCATTTGTGGCTGCGATTCCTGCCCCTGGACACGGATTAGTGAGTGAATTCAACCTCTATGGCTTTTCTCCTCTCCTCCTGTCTTCTTTTTATAGACTATAAAAATAATCAGTCACAGTCAAAAGGTCTGATGCCAAGTCACACAGAACTACAGCACTAAATAACATGCCTTACTCTCTCTAGAGTTCAGACAGCATTTAAAGGGCTCAGCAATAGCCTCTGCCATTACGGGCAGGCTAATTATTCTATCATAGCACCGGAGTGACAGGTCGTGCACATCACACTCACAGTCACACTCTTGCACAGGCAATTAATAGCCGGGCAGCCAGTTGCCACGAAATGACATACATCAGGGTTTAAACAGCAGTAAATAACAGTAAGTGCTGTGATTAAAACTCTAAACACCGCTAATGCCGTGTGGAGTGCTGCCTGCCAAGAAGTAAAGACATCATCCTGGCGAGCAAGCTTCAGTTTCCTGACATGCCAATCACACTGTGAGATATGCGCTCCGGAGCTGTTCTCAACCAGCCATCCATTACTCCACCTTCGGGGATGTAGTCTGAGATACGAGCCGGGAGCTGTGGTGCTGCCATCCCAGACTAACATGAGATTAGAGCATGTCTCACTGTTTTCAAGGGCCCTGCTGGAGCTGAAGTTGCTTCAGAGCAGCAATCCAGATAGTGGGTGCTGACTACTGAACTGTAAAGCTAATTTTCAGCTGAGTAGAAGTTTGGTAATAATAATAAAATAACATTCTTTATTGATAATCTTATTGGTGTTCAGCTTCTCCACGTTGTCAGAACCACGGTGGTAACTTGGACTAATAGCAGCATAGAGCGCAGAGGTGTGCCTTAAAAAAACACAACACAGAGGCAGCCACCCATACTCTACAGACTACAGAGAAACAGGTGATCCTAGAAGCAGATGGTTTTCCAATGCCATGTGTTACAGTAGCCATGTGTAAGGGTGACTAAACCTCACTCCCTGACACCTTAAGAGATATGATAGTGACAGACGCTGTGAATGTGAAGAATGTGTTTTAATTAACATTCCAGGACTGCTTGCGAGCAGCTATTTGACCTGGTGGGCAGAGAGACTTAGGTATAAGGCAGGAAAATGAGCCAGCACCCATAGGTTTTAGCCTCCTTGCTAGCACGCCCATCGAGTCTGGCTCGGGACTGTACTTGTCTACACAACGCAGGTTACACATGCACTCAAGCCACTCAAGCACGTTAGCAGAAGCAGAAGTCTGGCCTCTAACTCTCTCTCTCTCTCTCACACCCTCGCACACAGCAATTACGCCCCAACAAGAACACTGTGACACGCATTAGTGACTCCCACGAAAAACTCGCTCCATTAGGTAATAAAGGGAGCATGGGGTTCCAGTCTGCTTTATCAGCAAACAAAACCATAGCTTCAGGTTATGGATGAATAACTCACAACAAAGCAAATTTCATTTCCTTTCCAACTGTTCCAACTTCTCTCTTCAGTCACTGTTGACACACAATAGAAATGCAGGTTGTCGGCTTTCCTTTCTTCAGATGAAACTGCGTCTTACACATCCATTTTTAAGGGAACAGCCAAATGTAACCCATTAATTGGGTCTTATGCCTCTCAAAAAAAAACAAGTATCCCTTCTTGGCTACTGTGCATATATTTTTCAAATGAAACAGGTAAAATTAAATCTTAGTTACTATCATTCTCCTATGTATAAGTTACTGTCTGACTCTTGGTGTTGGCTTTGAAGTTTGTTACAGTCTAAGCCTAGTAACCTGAAGTATTTCCTGGGACTCAGCCATGGGCTCATGCTCAAAAGAGTGTAAGCCGCCCTGTTAAGGGTCTAATGTGGAGTGCCCCAGAGTTTACTGAAGCATTAGATTCAACCACCCTAATGTCTGACCCACATTCAAACACCCTCATGAAATCAGGTCCAGATGAAGGATGCTGGCTCATTTTAATGTCAAAGTCTGTCTGCCCACCAGTTCAAACGGAGAACTGCTAACAAGCAGTCCCAGAATGTTCATCAAAACACATTCTTCACATTCATCTGGCATTCACAGGTGTAGCACCACGTTCAAGGAGACATCTCATTACAAGAGCCTTTAAATTATGAAATGTGACTCAAAATCAACGTGTCTGCTCTGACATTAATCTGGTTTGGCAAGATTTTTGAATATACTAGGCCTAATTGAAAATAACTTTGTGTGTTAATGGTGAAATATGTGACGCTGTCAAAACCAATTTACAAAAACATACATTTGTTGTTAGGTATAATGAGAGGTTAATGACCACCCAAACAGGTGTTTGGAGCAAGTCTAACTAGACTCTTAAGAGCACAACATCTCATTGTATGAGATATCACTTACATCACAGCCTACCTACCATTGGGGCCGACAGATTTGATTACATTCAATACGGGGAGAGATGGTTAACGGGAAGGAGACGGGTTGAAGTGAACGGATTAACTAACCAGATACAGGGTAAATACAACGTGTTCGATGTATAGCCAACACTGACTAATACAGATTTGTTGATCATATTCAATTTGGAATTTCACTCATCTTTTGAAATGAGTCCGAGAACGGTTAGCAAGTAACTTAGTTTACGTTATTTTAAAAAGATTAACATATTTAGCGATACCTACCTAGAAAACTATGTTCACGTACCAGAAGGCTAATTGTAATAACTGACTTATTAATGTTGTTTATGTGTACGAGAGGCAATTGTGTGACGTTATTACAGACAACCTCACATAAATGTAACTTCTGTCACAAAGATGCCTGTAGTAAAGACGCTATGATAAATTAGCTAGCTAGAGTTACCTTTACAGATAAGTTGTAGAATAATGTGCTAATAGCCTGACGTATTACTCTAGTACACCATCATGCACAGCCTTTCTACGTAAGAATAACTTAAACACTAAAGAAAATGTACACAGAAAATCAATGTTCTTGGAATAAGGTAACGGCAAGCTGAAACTACTTGTGTCCTATGTCAAAGAAACTCTTCGTTTGCTAGCTAATGTTAGAATACAAAAGATAGGACCATAAGCAGCGTGTGAGTGAGTTGGCTTGCTAGTTTTGAGACCAGCCCCAAACAGATGTGCGGACGAAAAGAGAGGCATGGGTCGAACAAAGAATAGGTTACTACTTCAAAGACATTAAACAGAAAATAAAGTTCCGTTTACCCACCAAAACGACTGCAAATCGTTCCTCTAATTCTCCTGGCTCCGGCATGGGCAGTTTTAAAGGCATGTTATGTGCCCTGAAGTCAGTTTGTTGGTCCATACTCCCTGCGTTCCCCATGTTTCAAGGTGGTTTGGCTACTTCAGTCCCCTTCTCTTCTCGTCCTCCACTTCAAAAATCACGGAGAGTAAAATAAAAAGGTATCCGTTATTGGAAGGAGAACTCCCTAATTCTCCAGTTCTATCCCAGCCTGATCACTTCACACCGACACACACAAGGCGCAACCAGTAAAAGGCGACTTATCCGAAGACAAGAGTTTTCCTCAAGCATTATAACGTTCGGGGGGAATTCGGCAGCAACTTAGGCAACCGCGCAATGAAATCAAAAACGTGTCTTATCCGTATCTTGCACAATTTCTGCACCACTCCCAGTTTGCTGTTATGGTGACGATGTGCATGATTCAGGCTAAGCGGTTCCCTGTCTGTGTTGCCTGTTAATCCTTGCAATGCTGACCAACAGATACAGTTCAGGATCCACACTGCACCGCACACTACATTCAATCACAGTTCAACACAATGAGCTTTTTCAGATTGGCCTCCCACTTGGGCGTGCCAAAAAGCCGTAGTTAAGGGAGATGATGTTTTGTTCGGTTGCATTATGGTCTTTGCAGTCCTCCCCCAACATGTACTTTTTATGAAAACTTTTTGGTTGTTGTTATGTTGTTGTCATTTAGCTTAATGCTACTCAAGAAAAAACAGTCGTTAGTAAACTGATGGAAAAGCAGACTTTGTGACGAGAGAATACTTCCGGAAATAGTTTTGACAAAACTTAACATAAGCCCAGGTCAATAAAATCATGTCTTAGTCATCATAAAGCGTAAACTATCTCTCCAATTTAGGCTACACTTTTCAGCAAACTGTCTGGGCAGATGCAAGCTTAGGCTCCAGGACAAACAAGGCGGGGTCTGAACTTGAGTGGATGAATCATTGGGACTTTTGGGAGAGACGCTCCAGATGTTGAGGGATTTTTAAAGAGCATCAACAGGGCGGCAGCTCAAGCAGGGTCACTTGACTGCACAGCACAGATGCAAACCGAATACAATTTTAAAGCACAAATCCTCTACAAAAATACTTCTACTGAAATTGCTTGAATACTTTTGAAATGTGGTCTAATGACTAAAAGTATCATTGTGCCACAAATTATATAAACCAAATATTGTGAAATATCAACAGACTGGCCCCTTTAATGTCCTTTCAATGGTGTCATACAGTTTTAATACTTACAACTGAATCTCACCTCAGATCTAACGATTAGTCTTGGCCTACACTGCCATGTTAGATCATCCAGAATATTGATCATCTGGTGTATGATTTACACATGTAGCAACAGCAAATACATGAAATTAACAAATAAAACATTTGTAGGTCTGAATAAGTGACTTTTAGTGCCCTTTAAGAGGAACAGAGAGCAGGATCTGGGGATACAATGCAATGAGATTGCTGAGAGTGTTGAGCGATAAGTGGTCAGCAGGGAGTGTGTTGAGCGATAAGTGGTCAGCAGGGAGTGTGTGGGTGGGGCTGGCATGGTCCTGGTGGGCAGTGGGATCACAGACAGATGGAGCTCAGCTGGCAGGGGAGGCCAGTGAGGGGCTCAGGTGTCCCATAGACATACCGTTTTGATTGGGAGTGGGGTCTCTCCAGTGAGGGGACATCCTGCGCATACAGGATGTTTGGACACTATTTCCTAACCGTTCTTTTGTGTGTCTGTACTGTAGACCTACATGCTGTATATAATACTAGCAAAACTTTTTTTGGATTGTTGTTACGGTAGTGTTACATAGCAAAGGGGTGTGGATTTTTATAAATCTATTATAAGGCTCCTATAGCACCATTATGTTATTAGAAGGTGCTCCCAAAAGTAGCTCCGTTATAGGAGCTATAATAAAACCAGCAGGAGGAAGTGAACCGGTAGCATTCTGGCAGCAGTTGAGGGGCCTAATTATAATGATAACTAGACCCTGAAGCGATATAAAGTGGCTTAATAGATGAAAGTAGATGGTTGATAGTAACACCTGAGTCCTCCCACATGTTTTGGTAGCTCACAGAGCTGTGGTTCAAAAGCATTCAACAGCTGTAGGTCGCAGTCCTCACAGAGGGAGGAGACCATATGAAGGTGAGGAGGGAGACACCCCACAGCTGTCAGATATCAAGTTGGCTTAAGATCTCCTGAGGGTTTTGGAGTGAACTACAAGGAAATGTAAAATGCCAAACCCCGAGCCAAAATAAAAGGGCCAAACAATGCAATCTCTGTGGCCCGAGATCTCACGGGGGACGCCGCTGCAGCAGATGCTGCTAAATTTGACTGCGAAGCGGCCAAAAGGAGCAGTGTTCTTCAGGGCCCGTGGTGCACACTCATGGGTGTGGAGGCCGAGATGACGCACAGAGAGAACATTGTAGTCTCCGAGTGTTGCCAGACCCCACAGACATGCCCCTCTTTATAATACAATCAATAGACCAGACGCTGGTCTGTAAAGTCATACAGGGGCATCAGGCTTACAGCCTTTAGTGTCGTAACAGGAAATTAACTGATACATACAATTAGGGATTTAGAGCAGAAAACTAACAAAAGCATGTTGAAGGTGTGTACATAATAATACGTTGGTAGAATTGTGAGTTATTTTGGTCAAAAGGTAGCACCATTCAGAGTAAACAAATGTGCTGGAAAGTCACACATCATAATGCAACACAGACACCTAGTGGTTATATACTGTATTGAAAGTCTAGAGCTTTTGTACTTCTTGAACATTTAAATTTTCCTCACATTGCTGTCACCATTGCTGAGAAAAAGTGTTCAGTGTATAATATTCATTTCTACGGCTATAGACAAATTCACAACCCATTCATAAACGGAAAGCAATGTATTTTTGTGATAAAATTTATTCTATAACAGTGAGTAACTACAACTGTAGAGTTCTCATTACACTGTAATCTGAACTTTGTCAAACTGGTACATTTTATAAAAATTAGGGAAATACAATCTACATAAATCTAATAGAAAACATGGGTCTAGCTATGTTACTGCACCATTTAGTGAAAGTAGTGAAACTGGAAAAGTAGTGAAACTGGTAAGTGCCTAAGAAAACATCTCCAAACCGATGCACAAATAATACCATTGAATAATTGTGCTAAAGATGCTCTAAAGGAAAACCTCTTAGGCAAGACCTGCCAAATGTCCAATACTTCAGTGTTGACAACACAACACACGAACACACTTGTGATTAAGGCTTGTTTGGTTGGGTGAAAACTCAATGAAAAGTCACAGATAACCTTTAAATAATTGGTTAAACATACCAGCTGGAATGTGGATAATTTCATGGTTAAGTTATAAATATGAATATCTGATATCTGCTTGTTAATGTTGGGCAAATGCAGAAGAGAAAATGGAAAGAGAGAACAAAAACCAACCGTAAAAAGAAAGAACTGAAAGTGCACAAAACGTCACAAGAGTGATCAAAGCCCATCTTCAATAAATCCACAGTCTTTTCCCAGAGAGTGAGTGCCTTACCAAAAGCAACTAGTAAACAAAAGTAGTGTTAAATGAGGCAAGGTCTTCCGTGTCTTTCTTTACGTAAATCTTGTACCGATTATTCCTCCTCTTCTTCTTCTTCTTCCTCCTCTTCCTCCTCTCCTCCCCCCATAACCTCCACTATGAGTTCGGCGACGCACGTCGCCTCCCCCAGGCTGTTCACGGCCTTGCAGGTGTATTTGGCGTCGTCGTCACCTGACACCTCGGAGATAACCAGGATGCAGTTGCCGTCCTCGTCGTAGTCAATCTGGTGGTGTCGGGTCTCTTTGATCGGCTGCTCGTCCTTGTACCACACCACCTCCGGATCGGGGAAGCCTAAAGAATGAAGGACAGGGTAATCCACCAGCAATTGGTCATGCTTTGTGTGCTCACAGGATGTTGACTGTATTACAGATGCAAAACAGATCAAAACAGATTAAACTTGTTTGGCCCTAATCAGAGTTAATCTGTGACCCACATCTGTGAGTGAATAGGATTAGCCTGCATGGCTTGAGGTGTTTTCACTCTGGAGTTGCTTGTTTTAGTTGATATGCCTATCTAGATCCAAGCAGGATTTTTCTGTATCATACTACCACTTGCATGGACACCTTACTGAGTTAGTTTGTTCTGTAGATAAACAGCTAAAGATAAGGCTACTCCACTAAAGTGTGAGGCATTGACAACAGCGTCTGAAGAGCCTTACCGTCGATTTTGCATTCAAAGCGGGCGGCACTGCCTTCCACCACCTCCACGTCCTTTATGACAGAGCTAAAGCTGGGCTTCACAGGCGTCCTGTCATCTGCGGCTTCCGGGACCGCGTTGTCCTCTGCACAAAAGTTAAAAGCACACCCCACTAAGAAACTGTAGTATTTCCAAACAGCATTTCACTATGAGAGAGCACTTCAATTAAGTTGAAAGTTGACATAATGTAGGGTTCCCTGTGAGCTTTTAAAATGTACAGCCCCAAAGTGCCTTAACAGGGGGCCTGAGAGCTCTGGCTAACATTAATAAAACAACTGGCCCAAGCTGAGATGACATGGCTATTTCATGTATTTAGAAAAGAGTGAACTTTGTTGACATGGCACCTTCTGTGGCGGAGCCTTTCTTGGCATGGACGCCAGCCATCATTGCCATGTTGGACAGTCGGCCAATGGCCCGCAATGCATGGCCCGTTTTCTGCCAAGGAAATGACAACATGGTCAACTGACTTCTAAAAATAGTGGTACAAAAACAGCATTCCTAATTTTAAAAACAATCCATGAGTTTCATCATTGTTTCTGCCTGACTGAGATTCAGTGGAACTTAGGCAAGTCATATACCAGTCATATCAGTTCTACCGTAACAGTATTCCACTTCCATGGAAGTGAATGACGCATTGATATCTGATTACTTTCCTGTTGTTTAAACACTTAAGCAAACCAAAGTGAAATTACTAAATGTTTACTGTCTTTTGAGGTTAAGTAGAACCATCTATTCATTTTATCCATTTCAACAGCTGGATTTTCAGTGGGGCAGAATGCTCAGTTTGATTTTATTTATGAAAACCTCACCCTGCCATTAATCATGTAAAAGATCCCTACGCTCAGCATAGATGCCCACGAGCCTGATCCCTTTTCAGGGAGACTTTCCAGTTACCTGCCATTTTCTCCTCAAGATGTACTTTTTCATTCTGTCTTTGGATAGTTTCTTGGCCTCCATAGTTTTGGTGTCCTGTTTCAGCCATGGGTGTTCCAGGCACTGATCGCACGTCAGACGGGCACTGCAACATGCGAGTCATATGAGAGGTGGTGTGAGAGAGGTTTTTAGTGAACGCATTGCAAACAGAGATTAATACCAAGATAGCAACATCAAAGGCACTTCTGTGAATGTGTGTTTGTGAACGTACATGTGTGTGTGTGTGGGTGTGTACGTGTGTGTAAAAGTTGACATCAGGAAGCTATTAGCCAACCACTGTGGCTGTAATTCAAAGATCTCCCTGACACGTCAGCTATCCAAACACAAAACATTTGTAACACTGATCAAAGCCATCCTGCGGCAGGGCAGAGTCCCATTCTCTCTTCTGCTCAATTCTGTATGGACTCTTTAAAGTGATCGAGTTTGGGGAGGTCAGCAGTGGTGGCCCTACTTCTTGTCCTTCTTCAGAAGGCTGCTGATGAAGTCCTTGGCCACATCTGAAATGTCATCGAAGGCCTCGTCTTCAAAATCCCAGGTGGCCGAGGTGACATTAGCCAGCGTCTCACCATCATTATCCCCCATGAATGGAGAGAGCCCACTAACTCTGAGAAAGAGAAAAAGAGAGAAAGAGAGGGAGGGAGAGAGAGTGTGCGTGCATTAGGTCATCATGCATCACAGAACACACCAAATCTATTAATCTATTGTGCTCATGTGCAACCTCTGATTGAAATAAGACAACACAACATCTATATGCAGTGTTTGCAGAGCCTGACTGCACTGTAACAATGGATTTAGTCTGAATATCCAAAAGTATAGACCTCCAAAGGAGCTAGTTTAGGTGAGGGGATTAAATATATTGTGTTTTGAAAATCAGTAGCAGTGGAGGTAAATCTTTATGCTGATTGGACAGAGCCTTTAGAATTGCTTTTAAATCTAGACTGTGCCCATCACTGATGCCACAAACAAAAAAGAAAATCCAAAGGAGGATCTCCAGACCACAGTGAACACAGTGACCTTTATTGGAAGGCAACACCTGGCTGCAATATTTTTCTCTGCACGGAAGATCATATAATAGTACTGCATGGATGAAGAATGAGAGGTTGCAGCTTCAGGCTAATCTCTCAGAATGCAGTGCCATCCTGCAACATGCCACACTGCAGTGCCATCCTCAGGTGCAAACAGGTGCCAACAGCATTGCTTATCTCCTGGGCCTCATGGTTAGAGTCCTGGGGGCTGGCTGGATGGGGCCGTGGCTGATGGAGACGATAGAAGCTCAGTGCAAACACCAGAAGTCAGAGTTATGTGGACAGAGCTGGAGCGAAGTGGGGAGCTGAAGGGGAGGGACGGCGCTTAAATGGGGCCCCTCGCGCACGGTGTGGGGCAAGAGGAGAGGATCGGCGTTCCGTAGGATCCATTTACGGAGCCCATAAGCGCTCCTCTGATGTTCCTGCCCGGGGCCGCAGTGTACATAAACTTGGGGTTGGAGTGGGGCCCGAGGACCACCTGGTAGCAGACTGTACGGCCCTGACGCTGTGTGTATGAAACCAGAGCCACCAGGTGCTCAAAGCTCTCCCTTCTCTGCTCCGTGTGGCTGCTGTGTTATGATGATTCAGTGGATGTGTGAGCGCTGACATAGGGTATATATTTCGAGGGGCTCTGTTTGTTTCAAGTGAGACCAGAAAAATACAGACCCCCCTTATACTCTATTGACTTTGTCTTTATGTTCTCTCTTTACGGAAAGCAAAGGCTTTGAGACTGGACCTTGAAAGGGCAGATGGACGGTTACACAAACTCCTTCTCTGGCCATCTATGACGGTGCACGCTTGAAAGACAGCAAACCGTGAAGAGAGAGAGAAAAAAAAGCCGGGCGAACAACTTATTTCATCCTGGCAGTAAACTCATACTTACAGGATGTAGCAGATGACGCCGATGCTCCACAAGTCTGTGGGATAACCAATAGGCTCATAGTTGATCACCTCTGGAGCCACAAACTCAGGGGTTCCGAACAGAACTTTGACCACTCCGGCATTTGCTGCAGTACATACACATACACAACACAGATCATGTAGACACATGCAGATCAAATGTTTTGTTTTAGAACACAGCTACAATCAAAGTAAGTGCCACAATGCCAAGTCGTGAATATTATGAAGCAAGCATCAATGCCGACACTCAACACGTCAAGCATCACAGCTAGGTTTTTAAAGTGCATGACGCTTGAGGTTGGAAAAGGCAGTCGGTTTGGAGAGCTGTGCAGAGTTTATGAGTGCTTCACATAGAAACAGGGCAGGGTCAAGTTACCTAGTCTACGAGCCAGGCCAAAGTCAATGAGCTTGATCTTGCTGCCTGTCTTGTTGACACACATGATGTTCTCTGGCTTGAGGTCGAGGTGGACAATGCCCTGCTTGTGTATGTGGTTGACACCGGCCACTATCTGCAGCATGTACTTGATCACCTCCCTCTCTGACAGCTCAAAGTCCTCATCGATGATTCGCTCAAACAGCTCTCCTCCAGAAATCCTGTGAACCACATTGGCATTCACACTCACTGACGTCCACAAATCCTACCCGTTCACATTTACAAATTTGTCCGTGCCGAAAGCACGCTGAGGGAAACTAAACTTGTGTGGGAGGTCGACCTCTTGTGTGAAGAAGTATAAGTGTTCTGTTTTTCTTTGCTGAGAGGAAAAATAGGGGAAGCCGCTATTTTTAACTTTGTCTACATATTTCACATTCTTGAGAAAAAAATTCTCTGCTTTCCTCAGCCATATTTAAATCAACAGTTTTCCATTCAGGGACACCAGAAAATCTAGTGACGGTGCCAGAAGTATACTGGGCACTGAGGACATCTAGGTATTTATGATTTTAAACGGAGGGTAGGAACATGAGTGCAAAAGATGAGAGTTTGTCAAATTAAACTATAGTGTCGTACACAACTGTTCCTCACACAGCCTCCTTGGGTGCTTGCACACATGACATCTCGAAGCGGAGAGAGTATACTCACATTTCCAAAACCATGATCATGTTTGAGTCGCACTCAAATGCATCAACCAACTGGGCCAGCTTGGGGTGGTGAAGGTCGTTCATGATGCCGATTTCAGCTCTCACTTCTTTTTTCTCTTTTTCGGAGTAAACTTTGATAAACTTTCCGGCCCAGACCTTCTTATTGGATTTCTCAATGAGTTTGAATACTGTTCCAAATTTTCCCCTAAAAAATGACATCAACATAACATTTCAAAACGTTGAAAATGTTAATGCTTTCTTCTTATGAAATGCAAACAAGTTATTGGTAAGCCTATTAAAAGCCTAAAAAAACGCTATCTATAAAATAAAATATGAAGTTAATAGAAAGTTTAGACATGCACTATCTGGACATTCTAATTGATTTTTTATTAACAGAACAACAACATTGATACTTACGCTCCTAGCCTATCCTCTACGTTGTAGATGTCTTTGACGTTCACATCAGTTTTGATGGACACCGTTTTATAATCTGGCTCTTTCTCATTTTCTAAAAGAATCATGCCACAACATATTTACAGATTAAACACAATGATCCCTCACATATCAAATCTTTTAAAAATATATCTCAGGTAGGTACATACCATCATCAGATACCTCAGGCTCCTCCTCTGGCTCTGTTTAATTTAAAAGAAAAACACTGTTACTACAGCTCTTTATAACGTGCGTTTATAACGTGCGTTCTCACTACTGTGTAAGGAGCTCCATCTGCTTTGGAGAGACTGTTCTGAAATTAGCCACAAGGGGGAGCTCACCCTCTTCCTCCACTCCCACCGTAACTGCGATCGATTCGGCACTGGGATCCCCGGTTCCATAGATGTTGATGGCCCGCACACGGAACTTGTACTCCCTGTCTGCTGAGAGGTTCTTGACATAATAGTAGGTGTTGGCACAGGAAGCCAGGTCCTTCCACTGCTTGCTCACAGAATCCCAGATCTCCAGGTTGTAGGACTGGACGGCGCTGCCACCATCGTAGGACGGGCCACGCCACTGCAGGGTGAGGGTGGTCTTGGCAATTTCCGAGATGGTGGGGACACGAGCAGGGGGGTCTGGTTTGTCTGAGAAGCACAGAAACAATCTCACGTCACCTCCCTTTCAGTCTTGCAATTACATTGCGCAACTTCTTAAAAGGTTGCAGTTTATATGTCTCAAACTAAAAAAAAATTACTAGGTAGACATAGTAGGTAGCCTTATAAAACCAGATGTTGCTTGTGAAGATTTCAGCGGTCTCCAATGGCGACAAACTTGTTTTACTTTAGACACCTGGAACAACACATCAGAGTTTATCTATGGAGGTCGTACACAGCTCCCTCCGATTCACAAATGTCAGCTCCCCTGTGGCACCAATGCGCAGCTGTTGTGGGAGAGAGGACTGGACGATGTGACTTTTGAGATGACTGCTGCTCTGTGTAGGCTACTGCCTATGCTGCCTTCAAAGCACAGTAGATGTGTGCAGGTAGACTGCACATTCCCACGGGGACCGTAATCTGTGTTGGACAGTCTTATTTTTCAGTGGGATCACCGACAGGCTTAAAAATCATTGCTTGTATGCTATGCGCCAGCACTGTGAAGTCACATAATTCAGAGAGACGAGATGCGAATATTTCCCTGCTAACGACATTAGCACAAGATCATGTTTCCCCAAGCAGCACGCCTAATCTAGGCAGAATCATGGCAGAAAGGGGAGGAAGAACGTTGCACTCACATGTTCGAGCTAACAAGCAATGAAGTGGTTGCATTACAGTTAAGCCAGGCTTTCGTGGTCTCTTTGAAGTGTTAATAGTGCACTTGGAGAGAGAGAGGCACATAATAAACAGGTCATTTATGGGGACCAGCTTAATAATGGCTGGGGCTGCTCCAACACTCCCTGATGCCGTCTGGGCCTACTTCAGCCTTCCAGCAGTGGGAAAAGGCTTTCCCCCCTTCTGGTCAGTGCCTTACAACTCTGCACAGCTGATGGATGGTGTCTGGAAAGTGGAACACTTCTAAAAAGGAGGCTCTTCATTTTTTACTCGTGTCAATGATAGGCTGTGAGACAGTGGAAATGGTGAGGTGGAAAATGCATCCACTCATACCACACCCCCCCCCCCTTTTTCATCATAACTTTACACCGTTCGATGAAACATCAGTTTCAAAACACACAGTTTCCACTCCTTTCTGGCGGACTCTAGGGGTGAGCTGCTGACGGGAGCCCAGGGCCATAAAAGGCCAGATGAGATCTCTGAGTGTGTGTGAGAGAGAGAGAGAGAGAGAGAGAGAGAGAGAGAGAGAGAGGGAGAGAGAGAGAGAGAGAGAGGTTTCTGTTGACTGTAGGTTCTGGAGCTGCCTCTGAGCACCTAGCATGCCACATTCCTCAGGGCAACGGCACAGGAACACCCTCAGGCCGGATTAGCGTCGAGAAGGGTCCTGCTGCCTGGCACGCAACACGGCCAGCAGTCACTCAAGGAGAATTATGGGATTTTAGACCACCCTCAAGTGCTATCCATATACTATTCTCCCTTGGTGTTCACCAACTATTTACAGTAAGATAAGATAAACTTCTTACAAGGAGAAAGACAATACATTTCTAAAATTGTTTTAAACTTTTAACTAATTTTTATACATGCATGTTGTAGTGTCCGCCATTTGCCATTTTTAAACATTTCCATATAGCGCTTTAGATTAGTATAGTACTTCATTTAGCTTTGTAGTCCTGAAGTATAAAACAATCAGCTCATTGATTAGCTTTCTTTGTTATATTTCCCCTAAATTGTCACTTGCTTTCAGTAAAATGCCCAATCAAGCAGGCCCTAACTTGCACCACAACCACCACTGACAAAAAAAAAAACATTACCTACCAACAATTGTGAGGTTGAGCGCAGCCTGTCTCATGCCACAGCTGTTTCTGACCTCGACCGTGTAGCATCCACAGTCCTCCTCCTGACTTTCTGGGATGGTCAGTCTACTGGTCGACTCTGTGGTCTCAATGAGTACATCTGCCTTGCCAATCTGAATGTGGTGAGGAGAACACATTTCACCTTTTAGGCAAGGGACGAGATGGATGTCTGGTGTCCAGCACCATGAGACATGAGCCGTCAGAGTACTTGGAAGATTCAAAACACTTGGGAAACCAAATATCAACAACCAATATCTCAAGCACAACAAATACTGCAGCCACAGTTTGTTATTCTGTTTACGAAAGGCGAAATTGACTCTGTAAATCTGGGCCTCCAGCCTTGTGAAGGACCTGGAGGCAAAAACCTGTTGGTGGAAATGGAATGTTTGCTTTCCAGCCATTGGCAGGAGCACGCGGACAAGCCTAGGATGGGAAGGTGCCCGCTCGCTCGCTTGCTCAATCTTACCGGCTTGCGGAACTTCAGCCAGCTGCAGGTCATGGGCTGGACTCCAATGAACTTGCAGAGAATATCCACCGGCTTCCCGGCCAGGATCTTCATGTCATCGGGGAACTGCAGGATCTGAGGGTGGCCTGCATAGAGACAGCACAGAAGAGCGAGATGAGTGGCACGCCACATAGATGAGCTCCCAGTGTCTCATCACTCAAACAGCTCCTAGTGTCTCATCACTCAAACAGCTACCGAAAGCTCAGGCCTCCCATCTATCATCTCAGGCTCCTCTGATAGCTCCCCCAGTCACTTCAAACTGAACCTGGCAGGCCTGTTGTTCTCCAGGCCTAAACTCATAGCAGCACAACAGTGATGCTCTGAATCACTGCAAAAGCAAAGAACACATGGGTGCTGCAGCAGATGCTGTGGATGTGTTAGCCCACACGGAGAGTCCTCAGAAGGCGTGTGCATAACGCTCACTTGGATGATGTGGAAGAGGGCTGGCCTGTAGGTGTCTGTGGGTTTCCATGTAGTGTGGGTTGTGTAGCTACCTACTGTACTGTCTGTCACCACGGCTACGTGAGTATATTTTACAATCAAAACTTCAATGCTGCAGACTGAGCAGAGTGTTACCTTGTTTAGAGCCTGGTTTTGGAGTGGGCTTCTTTATTCTGGCTTCATCTGGAGGAAAGAAAACATTATGCATTTTCTTAATTTGGGCAAAAACAACACAATGACACGACCCTACAGTAGCTGCTATATTCAAAATCTTAAATGTCACAATAAGAGGCAAGCCTCATTAATCAAATATCCACATGACACATATTGCTGGAAATATGTTGCTAACATGTTAGACAAGAAAACAACAACATTATGAAGAGCTGCATTTACAACACAATCTAAGTGTTATTGCTAAGATTACAAGAGCAACGATATGTATGTCATTTTCGGTGAGCTTCATTATTATCACCTGTCAGCTCAGCGTGGAGGGAAAATACAGTGCATTGCCGCATACTCAGCACCCATTTTCCTGGAGCAGAGACTCCAGAAATGGAAAATGTATATGCCGCCCTGATGCATTTGTTTGGCCGAGTAAGAGGGTCTCTCTGAGGGTGGTTGAGTATATGGGAAAGCGAGTATAAACTCATGTGTGCTTGATAAGTGAGCTAGGGGGGACGGGGAGGGGGGTAGTTCCTCTGTGGATGCCCTGGGAGCGGGCCGCCCGGTGTGCTTATGGTCTCCAGTATTTGCCTTTTTTGGTCATACTAAAAATAGGCCCCAAAGTATCCAGGAAATCGCCCCTCTGGCACTATTTGTTTTAAATTCAATTGCTGTCAAGAAACAACGCGGCGGCAGAACGACTTAATGCAAAAGGCTGAACGGCGGCAGCGGTGAGGATATTTAATCTGAACCAATTAAACATTGAGGCCCGGCATGGCTCTGTCGTCAGTCATACCAAACGCTCCCACTCTCCACCCCTCCCCCCAATCCCCTCTTTCTGCCTCAGAGGCCATCATGCTCTCTCTCTCTCTCTGTGGAAATAAAAACATCCTTTTTCCAACACAAAACTATTTCAGCGCTCGGTTCATGCCCGCACACTCCGGCAAATGTGCTTTTGGTCAACAGGAATCAGTGGTTTGAATAGAACACACAACCCTGCTGGGATTGATTTTGTGCAGCTTGATGTCAAAATTCAACAACAAATTAACTCAGCCATGTAGACTGCAATAAAACTCAAACACATTGTGCCATTTGAAAAACTATAACATCTGTTTTAAGGAGTTATGACCAACTCTATTACTATTGGTTCTGATCAAACATATTGCATTCAGCAACTGCGAAATAACATTTTGGTTATATTTGGGAGAGATAATGGATTACTAATAGCACGCCTACGTCTACTTCAGGCCTCTCTGAAGCCTTTGTGTGAACACGTGAGAGGGAGCAACAAAATAAACAGAGACATTCAAGGAGCCGTGTCAAAGAAAGGACACAAAGACTAAAGTACATTTAAATCATCAAGAGTTTTTCTTGCTGGCATGCACTGTTATAATCATAAGAGATTGTAGTTTTCTTTTCATGTCCTTTAGTAGAATGTGTCAGAACTGTGTACGACAGAGAGATAATAATGAAGGAAGGGTCAAAAGAGAGAGAGAAAGAGAGACAGAATAGTGACAGAGAGGGAAGGAGAAAGCAGAAGGAAGGAGGGAGGGAGAGTGTTGAGGGAGGACATCTACAGCTGCGGGAGCAAGGAGCATGCAGGTAGCAAATCATCTGGCTCCAGGGAGACGGTGCAGTTGTCTGAGGAGAGTGCGGAGTAAGGCCGCATAAAGGCTCGGGCCAGCGCTATAAAAATGATGCACTGTCAGACACGTTCCTCTGCAGTGACGTTCACCTCTTCCTCGTCAATCTCTGTTTTTGTTTCAGAAAAGATACGGCTGAACTCAGTGGCATGGCCTGGGTCTTTTGACATTAGGCAATAAAATGTTTCCTAGTTATCCTCATATGGCGGTTGTGCAAATACACAACTTTATCGCAGTCCAACCACAGGCGAACTCTCGAGAATCAAGAACAGATGTGGGATAAGATGCAAGTCGGCACATTTTTGTCTTGCTTACAATCCTGAGAGATGCGAACCCACGCACACTTAACGATGACCCAGACAAAAATACACATTCAAAATACTGGACGCACTGCAAAGCACTGCAAGTGACACCAGTTAGCCAGGTGGGGAGGCACCATTGTCCTCCGGGAAGCTGACTGTGGACTGTGGACTCAGCGCGTGCCAGTACAAGCCCCTCACTGCCTCCCCCCTGAACCGTCAGACTGCTCTCGTGGAGGGGCTTAGCGGCTTACAGACGCGCTCAGTCAGCTGTGGCCTGCTGGGGCCCGTGGCTCCTCTCAAGCATGGCGAGGTTGTCAAAACGCGTCCGGCCCGAACCGAAAACCCACAGCCAACGACATGCCACCCATCACCCCTACGCCCCAACCTCTTACTTGAGTGTTTTGTCTGGTCTATGTAGGGCCGCCAGATTGCAAACACCTGTGTCTTATCACCACATATGCATAGGGATTTGCTCCCAATCACTGAGGAAAAACTAGTTTGTATGTGTGCACACTCTCAAGTGATTTGACGCTGTCGTTCAAATTGATGGGACTACCATACAGGGCTGGGGGATGAAGGACTGTTTAAATAGTTTGGAAACACAGAACGTTTTCTCTGGACTTGGGCTGCAGGGACAGAGACTCCTGCTGAATGATGTTGACTTGAGCGGGGCTGGAGCCTTACAGGGGGTCTTGTTTTGGAGAGGGGGTTGGGGTGGGGTGGGGCGGGGGTGACACTGGGACAGCTTGGGATCAGCGGTTGCCATGCACCCAGATGGGCTGAGTGGACTCTGAACTCTGGAGGATCCCTGGCTCTGTGGAGGGCCTCTGGGCCAAAGCTAAATAAATGCAGCCGGGGTTAGTGTTTTCCAGCAGGGATAGAGAAACTGCTTGTTTGTGTTGCAATGAGTATTTCACACATTTCCCATGCTTGTCATCTCCTCAAAGCTATCGGGGGTAACTGTTTGGATATCCACTCAGAATATGTAATTGGATTTTGTGAACGATTCCAAAATGGCCTGAAATGTAAGACCTATTTTCTGAACTGAGCCACTTGTTGAAATTGAAGGCACATTTAATGTGAACCACAACAGAAACACAAAGCAAGACTCAAAATTCTAGCTTGGCTCACCATCGACTGTTCCCCCTCCCCTGTGCACACCATTCAATATAAATTGAATTTGCTCTAAATACATTAAGGCAAATCAATCTGTTTAAGACCCAAAAACATGCCCTCATTCTCCACAGTTCTGGGGTAAAAAAAACTTTGATCTGAGGTTCTAACAAAGGCCACTGTGTTCATAACCATACATCACAGAAACGTCCTGGGCGGACGCAAACAAAGCCTCCCACGCGAGCAACTTTTTGACAAAAGGTGCATTTGCCGTAAGTCCATCTTGTTGTGGTGTACAATGTGCCTGCCTAATCAGGCCCGTTTCTCACGTCAATCCCGGACCTGCAGCTTTTGGTGAATATTCCCCCCCCCCCCGCCCCCCAAGGTCCGGTTGGAAAAGGCTTGTTTGGATCAGGCACACATTCCAGCTGGACGAGACCGTAACAGAGAGCTGGCAGGTTTTCCGCTGAAGTCCCGTGTATTAGGGGGAAAAAACCGAGGCCAGCCCGCTGAATGAGCCGATCCAAGACGGACGCCTTACATGGAAGTCTGAGGAGAGGAGGGGGAGTAAGTAGAGCAGGGTAGCCATGCAGAAGTTCTTCCTCTCCTTCTCTCTCTCTCTCTCTCTCACTCTACCTATCCCTCTCTTTTGCTCTCTATCTCTCTCTGTCTTCCAAACATACTTCCCCTGAGTGTCCAGTACTTTTAAAACACCACTTAGCCTGTTCTTTCAAACATTTAACTAGACAAAAGCGTTGGTGAGGGGGGGGAGATAAACCGTGAAAGCTGTAGCAAGGGTAAACAAACATGGGATTTTTAAGTGAAGCTAAATCTGCTCCCCTGAAAGGCCAAGGCTAGCTTTGCTAGTCACCCCAACATTAATGTATCCAAGCTTAAATCTAAAGAAAAAGGAATGTAGCAGGGAATTAAGACACATAGCTCATAACTCATGAATATGTTCCACTAGCAAGGGGAGATTACAGTGATCATGGAGGCAAAAACATATTTCTCTCTAACCCCAAAAAGGAGCACTCATTTTGCATGGGCTCCTTGTAAGGAGCTGCAAACGCGGCTTTGCAGATAAAGTCTCGGGGCTGCGGTGTTGGGACCGACACCAGTGTGAACCCTGAGCTTCTTCAATGCGCGTACACACACACACACACGCATGCATGTTCTGCAAAGAGCTTGCCACAGCGATCAGCCACTGCGGATGGGCCGGCTAGATTTAATGAGCGCGTCTCAGGTCAGAACAATATTTTCCTTTTTGTTTCGCATGCTATAAAGAGCCCCTGGCGCAGCGGCTGCTGGTGGCGGCAGTGGGAAAGGCTCCGAGATCCCACGTCGCTCCTTTTTGGGAAATGAGGAAGCGCATACTTTGGAAAACTCACTCTCTGTGGTAGGAGTGGAGGGCTTTTTGGTCTTCTTGTTAGCTGGCGAGGCGTCTTTGTTTGAAGGATCTGCACCAGAGAGAGAAACAAGAAAGACAAACATGTGACGTAGAGAGTGAAGTCAATGTCCTTTGCTAAGAAGAATTTTGTGAATTGCAAATGCTAAAAATAATGTATCAACCACAAGCTATTTTCATGTGCTGTGCATGCATTTAAAGATAACACATTAGCACAGTTGGTAGCATAAATCTCTCTATTATACATAAGCCTTTAGCACAATGGTTTGCGGCTAAATGGTGATGGCTCACAGGCCTTGTAAGCTACACATATATATACTGTATGAGATATACCATACTCATGGACTGCAGTGTCACTGTAATTCTTCTACATCCTGCATTGAACTAAGGGACAGTCATATATCTTTGCCTCATAACAAACACTTTACTACCTCAACACCATTAATGTTTAGCTTTAACACCACCCAATCCTACTGGCCCTGCAGTCTTCGACTTTAACGACTGCTCCTGTCATGAATCTACCCTTCAAATTAGATTTGGTCTCAAATGGGAAATATTTGAATAATCCAAGCAACTTCAGTGTGCATAAATACCATTGCTAAATACCAAAATGAGAAGACTGTCTGATGCATTGCATTATAATATTTGGCACAAATGATATGTTCTTTCAACAAATTCTGCAGACCTGCAGTTGTTTTCTGAATCGAGTGAGAATAATCTCAGTTCCCACAGAGGCTGTTTCACAGCACCAGGAGCAGCAGCATTGTTTGTGTTTGTGACGACCAGGCTTGGTAGTACGTGCCTGGGTCTGGGATGGGTAATTGTACAGTGGAGTGTAATTGCAGGAAGTTCCTGGCCTGCGGCCTCTAGGGAGAGGAGAGGAGAGGACAGATGCAGCTCGGGCACTCACCATCCACCAGCACCATGCAGGAGAACTCTGTCTTCCCGCCCGCGTTCTCCGCCCGGCATGTGTACTGGCCCTCATCCTCCGGCAGGGCCTTGGCAATGGTCAGGGAGCAGCGTCCTCCTGCACACAAGCGCAGCACAGCACACACTCTTGCCACAAATGAAAAGCAACACTTCCCTCAGCTGATCGCGCGGACTTGTTTAGGCTTGGAGCGAACGATGGGGACTAGGGCTTTGGCAATGGCCGTGTTTACGAGAAGGGGGGGGAGCGCTTAAAGATGCTACAGTTACAGACAAGTATGCAAGGAATGAACGACAACATTGGAAAGTAAATGACAGAAAGTACACAAAAATACTTGGGCGGCAGCAGTGTGCAGACACTCTGATGAGAGCCAAGATTTGTTTTCAGTTGGTCTGCTTTCTTTTGAATCTCTAAGGGTTGTTTCACAAGGAGCTCATGCTTGTGTATACTTACAAATTAACTATATACACTATAAATAAGCTGTACATTGTGTAAGATAAAACGGCATGCTAAAGAGGTAGCTGTAAATAATGCATAACAGCTGTGACGCGCAGAGCAAAGCATAATTTCCTTTCTGCCAGCATTGCTGTCTTCTGATCCACTGTTTAATTATCTCTGGACTCTAACATCCACAAGGAAACTATGTACAAACCATTATGCCTCTACACAGTGGCCCGGCTGTCATAACAAGGCGAGCGGCCGGCGCTCTGTGCGGCCTGAGAGCTATGCTGCCCATCAACACATGAGACAGGGCTGCTACAACAGAGCGAGAGTTATGGATGCCTGTGAACCTGGCAGAGGTCCCCAGAAGAGCCCAGACAGGGAATCCTCCGGCTATTCTTAACTCTTCCTATTTATACCACAGAAATAACAGGTTTTAAATATGAAACAGTGCTCACTTTTATGGGGAATCCATTAAATGTATGAGGACACAAGTTGTAAAGTGACCTGCTCCTCATCTGTTAGGAGATCTAGTCGCCCTCTTTTCATGGTAGCCACTACTGGCATAAGACAGGCTGAAAGGTAGGGAGTAGGGTAGGAAAAACGCTTCACCTCAGGTCCTCAGGAATAAGGAACTTGGTGGGGTGCTAAACTGGATGGAGCAACCTGGATGGAGTACCTCTGGTGTCTAGCCAATAAAACAATGGTGAAGCAGATATAGTGTCCATGGTCTGGATGTGCTACCCTGCTGCCCTTACCTTCTTAGACGTCCTCATTCAAAATTGTTGCGAATACAATTGACACAATGTAGAAAAAGATGTACTCACCCTCGTTGGCCAAAACAATGAATTTGGATGGCTTGATAGCCTTCCCCTCCAAAATCCAAGTGATAGTGGCCACAGGGTTGCTGCTGACCTGGCACTCCAGACGCAGGCGCTGGCCATCCAGCACGGTCACGTCGCTCAGTTTCTGCATAAACACAGGCGCCTTCGCCATAATCCCTCCTTCGTCCACGCAGTTGGGCGCCGGGCTCTCACCGTTCTTCTCTGTGACGATCGTGAGGTTCTTTCCCGGGGTGGCGGCTTCCCCTTTCTCCAGGGGTTTTGGGGGAGCAGCAGGCCCGACCTTCTTTCCCAGTACCGACCTGAAGTCGACCTGCTGCGGGGCCTTTCCCTTGCGCTCGTCCTCCGACAGGGTCTTGGGCTGCACCTGACCTTTCAGGGTGCCCCTGAAGTCCATTTGCTCCGCAGTGATCTCTTTCAGGTCCTCCTCGGACACGCTCTTGGTGGAGACCTTGCGGCCCAGCACAGTGCGGAAATCCAGCTGCTGCGGCTCCTGCTGGCGGATCTGGTCCTCGCGGTGCTCCCTGGTCTCCACGCGCCTCTTCAGGACTACCTGCGCTCCGCTGGCGTCCTCCTGCTCCTCCTCCTGCTCCTCCTGCTGCTGCTGCTGTTGCTGCTGCTGCTGTTGCTTCCACTGCTGCGGTGTGCTGCTGCTGTGTCCCTCACTCGCACCTCCTCCCCTGGCTTGCAATGTCCTGTCCACTCCTCCCACAGACCCACCACCCTCCCTGCAACGGCACCCACCGGAAGAGGGGAAAAGGAAGGGAAAAAAAAAAAGAACAGAGCAGAACAAAACAGCAGGCGGTTAGAAAGACCTGGCTGGCTCAGCCGGCACACAGAAACCTAACTGGAGATGGAGTAGGGAAAGTACAGTTCAATTCAAAGTACAGTTACATCAGAGATTATTTCAGTAACCATATATGGCAATTCAGTCTAAGTGGGGCCCCCAAGCCCCTTTCCCCTTCAGAACAATGGCACAGCTGGAGGAGGTAGTGTCAACAATTTATTTGGTTATATTCAGGGATTAGTCTGCCTTAAAGCCAGGGTCTGGGGGCAAGAGGTGCATTAAAAATAACCCAATTCACTGGAGGACATACTCATACGCTCTCTGAGTCTCTCCCAGGGAGCTTCCCTCGGTGACCAACAGGGTGGCAACACAACTGCAATCTCCCACTTTATTCCTGAAGAACAAAATATTTCATCTTATTAAGTGTTCAGAAAAGATGTCATTTATTAAATGTTTTTATTTATTTTGCTTTACTTTTAGTTTTACTGAATACATCTATGAAACATTGTGTAGACAATTGGCACAACTATCTTCTATCAAAAATAAGAGAATCTTCAAATGAGCAATGAACAATGGGATGATATTCTGTTCATACAATCAGAGAAACCATTTGTATTTCTCTTTGTGTTCTTACCTCAGGCGGATCTCATAGTCTCCTGCATGATGAAACCTAACTCTCCTTATGAGCAGGGATACCACATCCTCCTTCTGAAGAATGTCAAACTCCACCCCTGACGACACCTCCTGGCCGTCCTTCATCCACAAGTACTCAGGGAAGGGGTCCCCTGCGATGGCGCAAGACAGGAGGATGTGCTGACCCGGGCAGGCGCTGGCGGACTTGGGCTTGGTGATGAACCAGGGCTGCACACCATCCTGAGGCTCTGGAGGAACACACACACACACAACACAGCACGGGATCACTCACTTAGAGGGATATGAGCACGACTGTGGGGTGAGATTTTATTAAGGGGATTGAGGTCAGTAATCAGTTTTTGGTTAATGACCACCGCACAAGGGTCAGTAAAGAAACACAGAACCTGTCGTCACGCATGCATCAAGATGGCAGCTGTATAAACTCCCCAGGGGCTGAAGAGAGTAGGTGTGTACCTTGCACAGTGAGGGAAGCCTCAGAGCGTGCTTCTCCCACCTCATTCCAGACCTCACAGGTGTATTTCCCTGTGTCTTCAGGGAACACTTCCTGGATGAACAGAGTGCACTCATTCCCGTTCTGTTCGAAATGGAAGTCCTCCGACTCCTGGATTTCCTTCCCATTGTGAAGCCACACCACCTCTGGTGGAGGGTTGCCTGGGAAACGGTATAGTTGAAGGGCCTCAGATTAGCTAAACAGTTCAGTGTCAGTTGTCATCCTCAGAAGGATGATTTCACAAGTAAATATAACTTTACCCACTGAAAAAGGGACAAATGCCTAGCTACTGAGGCAAACATCAATATCTACAGTCTAAAGACAAAAGTATTAAAGCTACCAAAAAAAGACTATTTCACTGTGTGAACATTCATTTTATGGTCCCAAGGAAAATAGGAGACCAAGTAACAGATGTGACATCTCCCACTGTCTCACACACACACACACACACACACACACACACACACACACACACACACACACACACACACACACACACACACACACACACACACACACACACAGGAAGTCTTGGAGATTATATAATAATCTGAGTGAAATCATGCCCTCAGGTCACACACTGGGAGGAAAGGCAAGCACATAGTGAGAGCGGCCCACAGCATCTCATCTCCAGAGGCTTCAGAGGAAATACCACTCAGCAAAGCAAACAGATCATTCAAAACAAACGCCACAGGTCTTGACATCCCAGTTTATGAGATGGCAGTCAGTGAGAGTTAAGATCAGATGCTACGTGGAAAAGACACGTACCTGCCACCTCCACTGTCATGGTAACCTGGCTGCCATCCATCACCTTCAGGTCCTCCAGGCCTCTCAGGAACACCGGGGCATAGGGTCTGCCCGGGTCAACTGCAGGAGTAGCTTTAGTCTTTTTGACGCTTGGCTTCTCTGAAACTGAACAAAATACGAGAGCCAACATGTGGTAAAGAAAAAAATAACTAGCTTAGAATTTAACTGTGGGCTGAGGTCAGAGTGACTGATGAAGAAATGAAGTGAAAAGGAAAGGTATATATTTTTCACACTGTCTCCATGTTCATTTTCTGTCATGGTGATTATTCTTGTTATCGTAACTATCGACATTAATTACTGAAATGTCACAAAGAGTACACAGAGTGTAGCGAGTAAATGGAGAGTGATTTATTTCTGGTACATCAGATACAGGGATATACACTGTACACATATCCCCCCTGAGGGCACATCCCAAGAGACCCTGACTATTAGATGGGAAAGGCTCAGAGAATTCCAACATCAAAACATCAGCTGGCCACCATGATATGTGGAAAGTAATGCATTCACCATGCTACAGGAATCAGTGGGTCAACTCAATCTCCTCTCTCTCTTTCTTTCTTTTTTTCTCGCCGCTTCCAGCATAGTGTGCCATTGAACAGTTGCAGAAGATTTAGTTTACTTTGTCTGGCAACACGCACAGAGTCCAGATCCAGTGTATAAACAAGACACATAACATGCTATAATGTCAAAACCAGCCCTCCCGTTATTGTCTTTGTAAAAATATACAATGTAATACCATCCTTAGAGTTGTGTACTGTTGAGGCACATGGACAGTGTCTCAGTGGCTATTAAGACATTACAGCAGTCAGCCCGGCCAAGTGTGACCTGATGCAGTGAGCCATAAACAGCTTTATGCATCCAGCGAGCCAGAAATCATTTCAAGAGGGTCAAATCACATTAAATCTGGACTTAGTGACTCTTGCTGACTGGTTTGGACTTTGCAGAAGCCTTATTAATGACACTGAATGAACTTTGCACCAATGACTTTTAGCCTATTTTTGCTGGAGAACACTGTACAACAACAAAAACAAAACAAAACAAAAAAAATCAGGAATTTGGGAGTTTGGATCCACAACCCTCATATTTCCTTTGACTGTGACTTCAGCATGGATTCTTTTAATCGGACCCAACTACAACAGTGAAAAGGTTATGTTTTTGGCTTTGTGTGATGTGCATAGCTCCAATGTGCAAATGCTAGGGTGATCTACTCCAAAGCAATACAGCATGCCATTGATTGAAAAATGGTGACACTCTCGCCAAGTTCACTGAGTCATGGAATCGCAGAATCAAATTAGTCGATTCAGTGTGAAACTGGATACAAACCCAAGGTCAAGTTCATTCTGGAGATTCAGAAACACATTCCCAGACCTTCGCCAAGGTATCATAACGGTCATGATGAACGTTCAACCGAGGATGTAAAAAAAACAACAATCAATAAATAGCCCATCCATGACATCCTTGAAAGCCTTCATGCTTACTTTTTATCAGGGCTATTTAAAAAAAAAAAAAAAAAAAAAGGAGCATTTCTTCTTCACAGTGGAAACCACCGCGTGTGAGAGAGCGGGAGGTTTCTCCACTTCAAGCTCTCCATGTATGGTACGCCGTTCTGTGCCACCGCTCCAGGTTCCAGAGTTCATCCGCACAAAGGACCCTTTGGGACAGGGGTGAGGAGCTGCCATAAACACTGGCCCATCGTCTGTATACATAGCCCAAATGCCAAGGGGGGAGGCCTCCAGCGTCTCCAGCTTGCTCCCATCTCCGCTGCCTAGACAGCTGAGCTCCACGGTACCCTTTCAAGCCTTCCTCTTCTCCCCCCCTTCACAACAGATTACACCGCTCAGGCAAGACCATTATACCCATGCATCACCACTGTCCCAAATCATCTGATAATCCACTTCAAGAGCGCATAAAATTAAAGTAGGCTAATGATAACATGCAATAAAATAAAAAACACAAACAAACATGCATTTGGCTTTTCATTTTGAAGCTTTGTGTTGTTGCTTGTTTGTTTGTTTGTTTGTTTGTTTCATCCTCTCTCATATAGCAGCGCTTACAAACTAAATACGTCCTTACTTGGTGGCCGTGTGTGGGAAACTGATGGCATTTCGCATTTTTACCCACTCAGAACTGAACCTTTGCACTGACCGATGAGATGCACGCAGGAATGCAGAAAGCAGATGTTTCCTTTAATGCTACAGTATATCTAAGCCTAAAATAGCCAGCCTCAGAAATAAGAGCTGGCTTTCACTTATCAAAGAGATTAAAAACAAAGACAGGCTGACCAAAATGGAGACATCTTTTGCTTTTTTAAACAGCCCAACAGAGATATCCTGAGACAATAAGACCCCTTTTCTTTCTCATGAGCAATGAGTAGGTTCAGTTTGGCCAAGAAGGTAGCTGACAGTCCCTTAAAAATAGGCAGAGAGTGACTTATGAGCATTTGATATGAAAACATGCAGGGGATGTTCAAGTCTTCTGGTCCTCCCTACTTTTTGGACATTTTTATGGCAGTGGGATAATTTTAGCAGACGAGGGGGGGGCGGGGGGGCTTTTTTCCATGTCTTAAAATAGGCAGAAAGGTGCAGCAGAAAAAGTGCTTAGTATGCTGCAGAGAGACTTAGTCAAAGCTAACAAATGTGACACAAATCAAACCCCAGAGCTGCTTACTGCTTCAGGCTATGTGCAATGCAAATGCAGAATGCAGGGAGGTCTCTTATAGAAAAAAATCACTGACATGCCACAAAAGAGTTCCTGACAGTTTGAATTGATTGGGACATGAGAGAAGTCTGCACAGCAACACCAGAGGAGTGTGGAACCGCTGCCCACCTTTCACGAGAACTATGGCAGAACACTCGGCTCGCCCGTGCCCATTCTCTGCCACACACGAGTAGGAGCCAGAGTCGTCTGGCAGCGTCCCCTGCACCAAGAGCTGTGCCAGGCCCCGCTCAAACACAGGCTGAGCGTGCTGGCATGGTTTATCTGCAAAGACAGAGACCAAGGGAGAGACTTTAAGACAAATGCAACACACGCTAACACAAGTAATGCTTAGGGAACAAACGACAGTAAGATAAGATAACCTAAGGATACAAATGTGCCTGTGATGGAAATAGAAGAAATAAATACTATTGGAAAATACCGATACAATAGTCAGTTAAATGTCATATAGGCCTACCTCTTCAATGTATATGCAAATCAATTTGTCTAAAATTGGACTCCTGCCAAGTCTCCTGCAAGAGTGATCAAGCAAGTAATCCTAATTGATATTGCATAATTGTTATTATGTGTATAAATGAATCACAACTAATCTATGAGATACTGGCAATTTCTTAAAACAATGCTTGGACCTTGATGACCAGTGAACCTCAGTCACTATCTGCAGATGCCACTAGTCTGTGAGGTCATCCACCCCAAAAAGGGCATACTCTGATCCATGCCTACTCTTTTTTGGAGCTTGTGGCGGTTTCATAATCAGCCAGCACTGCACTACGTTCTGTGCTTTTCAGGTGAAACACTGGCCAAGTCTGGCTGGGTGTTAGATTTCACGGGGGAGCAATGCACAATATTCCTTTATATGGGTTCCTGGGGGCTTGCATTTGGGCTTGAGTTTGTGATAGCTCACATTGCTGTTTCCAGCGCTAAAAGAATTGCAACAGCCCGGTGCCTCTATCCCAGACGTGCAGGATCATGGGATCTAGTGCTGTTTTCATACAGTAGTAGCCATTAAAACTCTCCTTCCACTGCTACTAGGCAAGCAGATCGAATCAGCCATTTCATCTGGAGCTTCCTGTTGTCCACAATACAAAGGTATAAAGCATGTTGTGGAAAGTATGAGTAATCCTTTACCTAGAAGGACCCTGTTCTTTGTTTCTCTGATAGAGAATTGATTGGAGGAGGCTTAAGAATGCTTGGAGATCTATCAGCGTAATATTGTCAACATGTTACTATTTAAGTGCCGCGGCTGTATGTAAACGATATGACTCTATGCTATACATGCCGGACAGATAAGCTGCCATTATTTATTTTCCGAGGAAAATTTGAGCTTGGAGAATATGCAGTCCCTCAAAGTCTAATTTGGCCTCAGCTCTCTGTAGTGTTTCATGTCAACCTAACGAGCAGACCTATTTAATGACAAAGCGTTACCGGGAATGGACGCGTCATCTGAGAATTGACGAGGGGAAAAGTGTTTCCTTTTAGGTCATGTTGGGAATTCCGCAACACATTTAGCCAGTTTGTTTGGCAGCAAACCAGTATCTATGAGGTGCTGTATAAAACCAGTATCTATGAGGTGCTGTATAAAACCAGTATCTATGAGGTGCTGTATTAAAAAAGCAAAGGCAAAGTTGTGGATATCCATTCTCTAAAAACCCATTCAAACCCATCCTCTAAAATCTCGCATAAATTGAAAAACTAACTGCATTAATCAAAACTTTCAGTTTACCCTCATCAAGACAGTCACTCACTCAATCAGTCAACTAGTCCTCCAAGCTCCATGCTGTCATTCGAAAGCAAGAACAGGCTCCTTCCTCAACATATGATATAGTGAGTAGCAAGGAAAGATACCAAAGTAAATGCTCTATGTTTGAGCAGTGCTCCCCACAGACTCAGTCCACAGCCGCCTGTGCCTGGCCTTCACCGGGACATCCTGCAGTGAGGGAAGGCAGTAGCCGACACACACTGCACACAAAGCCTCTGGCTGAACTGGCCTCTGCCTCTCAGAATAAAGAGGCATTTCAACAGTCCCTTTGCCCTGTAAAACTAGTTTTAGTAGTTTTCATAAAATTCATTGTTAAGTTTTAAGAGTGTTTATGAGAGAGCTCATTTTAGAAAAGGAAGTCCGCCAACGCCCCCTGCTGGTAATGGTGGCCAAAACACCACAGGGTGTGACGGGCAAGATTCTAGAGATTTGCAGAGGCAGAGGCAGAATTAGAGGCAGAAACTCTGAGTACTCAAACAGAGATCCGAGCGAAACTTTGAATCATAAGTGCTGTAGGTTGTTTTCAGGGGTGGTCTAGTCTAAGTAAATGTTAGAGTTAGTGATAGTGAGTAAAAACACTCAAACACATGCCAGAAATCATCCCCCCTACCCATTTGTTGGGCAGAACAGAAAGGCAACAGGGGGGTGAGTACACGACTGCACACACACTCTCACACACCCTTCCCACTCTCCTCTGTCACACACCCTTCCACACTGATTCAGCTTCTCACCGTCCAGCAGCCATGTGATGGTGGGCACTGGTCTGCCCTCCACTGAGCACTGCAGGGTGAAGTCCTGACCGGCGGTTACAGAGCAGCCCGTCATCACGCTGCTGAACACTGGTGCTTTACCCTCTGGACGGGGACCTGTGGACACCACATCACAGCTATGAAAATACTGTCACTGGGATGTCAGCACCCTTCAGCGTGGTTTCACGGTTTGAGTCTCTATCTGGTCATGGCAGAATTAAATGCGAAATGAGGCACACTGTCTGTTTTGGAATCCCAAGTTGCATTGATGTTCGTTTGCCAGCAGATGGCCCAGTTTCTTAAAACTTACGCAGCCTGCCAAAACCATGTTATCTCGAGGGTAACCGACTGTACAGCTGCAGTGAGAACATGATAACATGAAGTGAGCATTAGCTCACTGGAGGGCTTACCACCAGGTCTTTGGTATGTTATTGTTTACGTAAACGTGCAAAAAACGATGCATTACTCAGCGTCTAATTTTTGTTTAACTTTTACAAATATTTGTTCTGTGATGCCAGAGATTAAAATACTTCAGGGCTCCAAGACTGCATACTTCAGCCTGACTCCATGATTTAACCAGGCTCATTATAAAAATTATTTCATTTTGATTAGCACGGGCTGCTAATCTATGACTAGCCCTGTTCTTGATTTGTTAAACATTTTATCTTATCAAGCTTTGGTAGTTTCTGTTCCCCCATAAAGTGTTACCAATAATACAATCATATAACTATGTTATGTATTATTGTGTGACCTATTTGATGACCCCTGACCTAAAGACTCACTTCACTGAGACCACCCTCATGGTTATGTGGTCCAGTGTCTTCATACTGAAATAATTAGCATGAACACGTACACACATGGGCACGTACCCATTAAAGGTGTCAAGATTAAAGGGCACTGTCACCGAAAGAGGCTCTTACTTTTTACGTGCAGTGTCCAGGTGGCGGACACATTTCCTCGGCTGTTGGTGGCGGTGCAGCCGTACTGGCCCGCGTCGCTCCTCTGCACCCTGTCGACGCAGAGCAGGTGCTGGTCGGCCTCCTGCTGCAGGCTCAGGCCAACTCGAGACCTGACGGGGAGGCCATCTTTCAGCCAGCTCACAGTGGGCAACGGGGAGCCTGACACTGCCAAAGACCACAGTGAGCTCATTAATGGCTTGTGATAAAAGTCATCAAGGGGGGGGCAGTGGATAAAAATAGTACAGGTTAAGTACTCAACACTAACAATAATAAAGAACAGAATGTTGTAGAAAAACATTAGGCACCACACTGACAGATAGCCTTTCTAAAATGAAACACTTTTCAAAAAGAAAAGATAATGCAATAGTGCTATGTGTAGCGATTTTAAGGTCATATATGTAGCATTCTTTACAAATACAGTGTGTTTACGACATTAACAAAAATAAATACACTACATTTCAGCCTCAGCTATGTCTGATATGCAGTTAGGTAGTCCAGCTATTCTTTATGAGTGTTTATCGGAAACAATTAGGGTCTTAAGGCAATACATTAGGCACTCTATCAACAGATGATTCCAGTTACCTTGGCATTTGAAAATTACTTTGGTACCCTCCAGGGCGTCTTGGCTCTGAGGCGGGAGCTCAAATCTGGGAGCCGCTCCCACCGGTGGGTCTGCCCGGCTCCCTCTGCTCAGCCTGAGGGCCTCTCTGCTGGGCTCAGAGGGGAGCGAGGCTCCAGACGCTCTGCCAGGGCTGGAGAGCTCCCCTGCACCCCTACCCACCCTCCCTGAGCCTCTGGATGCCCGTGTATCCGCCCCAACCCCCGTCTGCTGCTGCTGCTGGGGTTTCACTGACTGTGTGGAACTGGAGCTGGAGGCAGGGTCGGCTGTGGAGGTTTTAAGCTGAGAATCTACCCTCCTGGTGCCCTCTTCTCTGGGGTCGACGGATGAGGGTTTTGGGGACGATGCCGCGGCGTTCCTCCTCCCATCTGTCCTTGTCCCTGTGGCCTCTTTGGTGTCTTTGGTGACAGTGACAGTACTGTGGATATCCCTACGCTCTGGAGTCTCTGTCTGAGTTCTGCTGGTCTGCTGGTCACCTGGTAGGCCATTGCTGGCATGGCTGTCTGAGGGGGCGTCTGCTGTTTTTGGGACCGGGCTGACTCCAGGAGCCCCCCGGTTTCTGCACGAGTGGAAACATTTCAGGAGTATATGTTATGATAGTTATGACAGCTCAGCCTATATTGATAAAACGCTCCATAATATTTTCCCAGTCCTACCGAATGTATGTATTGCTTGTATCACATAAATGGACTTACGTGCTTGAGTCGGTGCCTGAACCTGTAATGAAAAATAAACCCATTTACAAAGGTATGCCCAGTATGCGAGATAAGAGGTTCCACTGAATTGCCCTCGCATTTAAGCAAGGAAATAAATGCAGTGTAGAAGGCCGCGGCAGAGCAGCTCATATTTTATTATCCTTAGATCAACCGAGCTCATTTCAAGGCGGGCTTGAGTAAATGATAAAGAGCTTAGCTGTCAGCCCGAGGGCAGCTAGTGTAACAGTATGTTCTTTACCTTGAATATTAAGTTCTGCCGAAGCCATGGCCTTCCCCGCACTGTTGGAGACGGAGCAAGTGTACGCTCCTGCATCCTCTGCGCAGGCGTCACGGATCTCCAGGAAGTGTATTCCGGACCTCTCGAACACGCTGAAGTGACTGGAGGCTAGGATCTCCTCATCTCCCTGTGTGGACCAGAGACAGTGAGACTGAAACTCAGGGGCATTTCTGTAGCTCTGCCTCTCTCTAACCCTAACACTAACCTTAACCCTCTCTGTTTGTCTTATCCGTCAATCTCCTCCCTCCTGACTGGTCCTCTCTCCTTTCTCTCTCTCTCTCTCTCTCTCTCTCTCTCTCTCGCTCTCTCTCTCTCACCTTAAGCCACGCCACCTGTGGTTGAGGACGCCCGGTGATCTTGGCTGAGAACTTGCCGCTCTGTCCCACCCGCAGGAACAGGCGTGAAGGTTTGGTCACAAACTTGGGGGGGCTCTCCCCCCAGATGCTGGGCCGGTTCTCCGCTGCAGGAGCACTGAAGCGACCCCTGGGATCATGGGAAAGAATTCAGTCAGACGTCCCAGTGTCTCCCAGCGTGTTTTAATAGCCAATAACTTTTTATAACAGCCAAATAATATGTGACTGCAGCGTGTGGTTAGAAACACAGCCTTTGGTTTGGTGTGCAGTTCCTAAAATACTGAACGAGGATGTAGAGATGCAATCAACAAGTGAACATAACAAGCAACGCAATAAGGAGAATTTACCAGACTTCAAATCAAAATTCTGTGTGAATGTTCTCCCATTACCCTAACATTCCACCAGGCCAAAGCTGGATTTTAAGATGTTTCAGACCAAAGAAGAACCATATGCTTACCCTGATGTTCTACTAGTTGTGGGGAGGCCATATTTCTTTCCTGCATTACCTAGGGCATATTTGAAAATATCATTATTACAGCACAAGCATATCTTCGTGATCACTAAAGTAGTCTTTATATCCAAATAATGACTCATAACTGTAATGTCTGTAATGTGTGGCTACTTGTTGTGGGATGGGTGCTGTGTTCCATATGCTTCTGTTTATGTTTAGTAAGATTGAGGTGTTTAAGTAGCTGTTTACGACCTCGTAAATCGCCACAGATGTGCGCTATATGTGGATGTTTACCATGAGTTCTCAAGGTAAACACCCTTCTTCTTCATGCTTCTGTCATGGCCAATGTAACACAACTATCCTGAGCATCGCCATTGAACACGGCAGGCCAGAGTCTGGAAATGTGAAACATAGATGGAGGCCCACTTCCTGATGTTGCTAACAGGAAGAATCATTTTCTCCCTGTCCTCAAATGTGGGCAGTGAAAATGTTGGCTTTGCAAGTATGCCCTTGGTTGCTGTAATGAGTTCCGTCTGAAAGTCAGTCAAAGCACTTTCAAAAGCTGCTGTCGTGCAAAATCCAAACTTCAAATGGGGACGAGTTATTAAATTCGCCATTTGATGACAATGACAAACCCACAGTAAAAAAAATGCATAGTAATTATCTCATTGAAGGCTATGCACTTCAGCAACTTCACACGATTTGCATGACTTTACGTAGGCCTAAGTCCAGAGCTTTCCACAGTATGGTCCTCACTGATTTTCACTGTGCTGTTAGAGGCTATTTAAACCCTTCCTGTAGCTTTTTAAAGAGTTTGACTGAATCCTCTCATCTGGATGCCGCATGTTTGAAACTAGCACAATTAACTTCATCCGTGTGGGCCCAGTACAGTTAATCACTTGAACCGCCTCAGGTCACGCGAACGCAGAGATGGGATACCTTCTACGATGATCTCCACGGTAACCTGGCGGCTTCCGGCATCATTGGCGGCCTCGCATGTGTAGCGCCCAGCGTCATCTTCCTGAACATTCTGCACCACTAGGCTGAAGGTGCCGCGGCTGCTCTGCTCCATGGAGAGGCGGTCTCCTGCTAAAACGGCCTGCCCATTCCTGTACCAGCAAACCTGAGGCTCTGGGCTCCCTCGCACCTAGACACATGTATACACACACACACACACACACACACACACACACACACACACACACACACACACACACACACACACACACACACACACACACACACACACACACACGTTTTTACTTTACTCATTTTATCTCTAATTATCTGAGTCCATACTCAACATGTACACAAATACACACACATTACCTCTACTTCTCAACCTTCACACATGTATTTACACATACATACATACATAAGTCTTTGGCAATCTCAACCACGTGCCTGGAGATTTGTGGGGACATTTCCAAATGTGCACTTACACACATACACACACCCAAAAGACATTTTAAGCATGTTGTTTATCTGTACTGGTGCCTGGAAATCTTCCCACCTGTGCACACATGTGCTTGGGTTGTGCTCCTCTAGCTCGATTCTGTGCCATTCTTTCTGTGTGTTCACTCTCACAGACACAATTTAACTGTAACTCTCTCTCTCTCCCTCCCTCTCTCTCTCTCTCTCTCTCTCTCCCTCTCTCTCTCTCCCTCTCTCTCTCCCTTTCTCTCTCTCCCTCTCTCTCTCTCTCTCTCTCCCTCCCTCCCTCTCTCTCTCTCTCTCTAACAAACAAAGAAACACACTTACTCACTCTCTCACACACAATTTAACTGTAACTCTATCTCTCTCTCCCTCTCTCTCTCTCCCTCCCTCTCTCTATCTCTCTCTCTCTCTAACACACAAAGAAACACACTTACTCACTCTCTCACACACACACATGCACTAATTGCAGCACTTGATTTGCAAGATTGGGGGGAGTACTTTTTAATGAAGGAACAATTACTCATCTCATTATCTTCGCAGCGTCTCTACAGGAACCCAGTGGGTGTGTGAAAGCGGCTGAATCCCTCGCCCATAATTAAAGCAGCGCCTGAGAGAGCCCGTTTGGCCAAACATAATTAGCGCTCGGAATAATCTGACACTGCAAACAATACCCAATTTACAAGTGATAAGCTGTTGTTCACCCACTGGTATGTCGCTGACTGATGCGTTGCTGCGCACTGACACAAAGATACTTTCCCCTTCATTTCCCCTGCCGTAAAAACATTTCCTTCTTCCAAAAAATCACCTTCTTCATGGGGCTAATAAGCTCCATTGTCAAACACTAATTTCCACCCTCTGTTAGTTTACTTTCACATGTGTTCACAGAACACTCCGGCTCACTTTCCTTCACTAAAGAGCTGTCACTGTGCCAGGCGCTGTGCCCAAAGATCCCCACCCTTCGAGCGGTAAGGACTCCATTCCGGCTCGCCCTCACCAGCACTGGCCCTTAAGTTTACAGTAATGACTCCACCCATTAGACCAGTGAGAGTTTAGTTATGACTCCCGCATCAGACCAGTGAGAGTTTAGTTATGACTCCCCCATCAGACCAGTGAGAGTTTAGTAATAACTCCACCATCAGACCAGTGAGAGTTTAGTTACTCCCCCATCAGACCAGTGAGAGTTTAGTTATGACTCCACCATCAGACCAGTGAGAGTTTAGTTATAACTCCACCCATTAGACCAGTGAGAGTTTAGTTACTCCCCCATCAGACCAGTGAGAGTTTAGTTACTCCACCATCAGACCAGTGAGAGTTTAGTTATAACTCCACCCATTAGACCAGTGAGAGTTTAGTTATGACTCCCCCATCAGACCAGTGAGAGTTTACCCAAATGGATCGTAATGAACACCTTCATGTTCCTGTTATGGCTGTCGCATTCAGCGTCTCGTGGAGACGAGACCAGTGTCTCTTCGATTTCCCTCGGTTCCAGGTCACTACCCTAATCTCACCATGCACGGCTTGTTTTCTCTGAAGTCTTTGAAGCATTACAAATCTGAAGGCAGAGACCACAGCTAATAAGGACACCATATGGGCAATCTCTTTCTCTCCTCTTCTCTCTTCTTTCCACTGGTGGCATGCCAACCCTTATTTCCTCCCCCCCCCCCCCCCCATACTTGTTCATCATTGTATTTCGGAAGAGAACCATGGTAAACCCAAACCAGCAGAAACACTAGACCGTTGTCACTTTGAGAACTACTTCAGCATGCTCACGTAGACAACTTGCTTTAAGTCAACAGCCAAACAACAGACTAGGAGGAAATTGTTAACCACTGCAGCTGCTACGAATTTCGGATTGGAAATACAAATTAATACGGCTCGACAGCTTGTAGACAATAGATTAATACCATATGGATCACAAATTCCAAGGCAGGGTAAAAGAGTTGGAAAAAAAGAGAAGCACAGACAAAGAAAAGTATGGCTTTATGTCTGCTAACTCACATTCCAGCCTTTCAAACTGCCCTCTTTCAGTCTCAATCAAAAGAATTACCTTTGATATGTAGTAGTGCTGAAGCAGGTCCTTCCTTGAATATGCCCAAAAATAGCAATATTAGGTCTGACGTTTTTATTAAATCAAACAGACACTGGCATTTCCTCTGGAAACAGTGCCACTGGACTCTCTCGATTCCTACAGACCTTTCAGGCAGGCTTCGCCTTCGCGAAAGCAACTTGTGGTCAAGCTCTCCACCTCAAAAATCCAGAGCGACTAAGTTCAAATGCTGACTGGATGAAAAACATAGGGTTGTTTATACCCAGAGTAACTCTTTTTCACAAAGCAGAAAACAGATGCAAAACAAAGCAATGGCTTTTGTCATTTTTCGTGTTTGTGTTTTTTTTTTAACCCCCGAGGAGAGAGAAAAACAATGGTGGCGACTGGACACTTGCAGAAGGAGGAGGGCAGCGGGAGGGCAGTGGGATGACCCACCCCAGGTCCAGCTGTGCCAGCTCTGAACCCAAACGGGCCCGGCTCCGACACAAAAACAGCAAAGCCACACGCTGCAAGAATGCACACCTCAGGTCCCAGACATGATAATCAACATTCCTAACAAAGTGCCATCACTGGAGAGCATTACAGCACTCTGAGAGAGCGGGGAAAAAACAACGGTTTAATCCCTTTAAACAAATACAAACCGTCTTTCCACCAACATCTAGAAAGAAACCAAAAAAAAATGTTTGACTATGAAATCAGCTCCATCGATACTCGAGACACGAACATCTTGCAACTTCAAAACTCAAACCACTGGGATTATTAGATCGTGACAATCATAATTTGCAGTCTCTGGGCAGTGCTGCACATGCTTTAAATAGATGTTTGTTGGGAGGTTGTTTTCATGAGGTTGAATGGTTTGCTGCCTGTGCTTCTCTGTGTTAGCCACTTGGTTTGGGCTGCAGTGGGAAGCAGGGGTACCCGAGCGATCTGTGGCACATCTGGGGAGGATTACTGCTGGACTGGGTCTCTGACAAGGGTTCTTTGGGAGTAATTACCTATTGTGTAGAACGCAGAGTGCAACACGGCTAAACATCCCTACCTGCGCTCACATAAATCGAGGCACTCTCTGATCCGCTCAGCAGGGTTTACAGTTAAAGACCTCAACCTGTGATGGCAGTCTTCTATGTCAGTGCCATGCCAAAATGATTTACAGCGATGCAGAGCAACAGGGAGGATTTCATCAAGTGTAAGAAACCTTGTACAGTATCTGCACGTACAGTACACCGTGGGGTGTTGCAGAAGTCACACCTGCCCACATACCCACATGTATGCCGATCTCTGGAGGATCGTCCTATCTCATCCTCCAAGCAGACATTCCATTGTCATAAGAATTACTCAACGGACTCTCCATTCTGTGATGATCATGGAATCTCTTTTTCCTGGCTTCACTGTCCTTCCTTGTCAAGCCGTATTGCCAAAAAACTCCTGCAAACAGGAGACACCTGGAACCTGGACGATCTCTGGATGGTCACTCACTGTGGCCAGAGGCATGACGCAACCCTCTCACACATAGGTCACCTACAAAAAAAACCACACGTGGCCATTTTGGGTAATTGATCCTATTAAACAGTTATAGCCCTTGGATGAAGGCAATACTGGATGAAACATGGCCCGTTCAGAGGGGATGACGGGGCTGTGCGGCGGCCCAGGAGGGGAGGACACACGAACAGCAAACTCTCCACATCTGCTTCCAATAACCTCCCCCTGCCTCGAGCAGGCCCCTCCTCTGCTGCGGCAGCATACCTTTCACAGGGTTCACATGCAGCCCTCCCTCACACACACACACACACACACACACACACACACACACACACACACACACACACACACACACACACAGACACACACACACAGACACACACACACACACACACACACACACACACACACACACACACACACACACACACACACACACACACACACACACACACACACACACACCACTCCTCCTATATTTTCCTACCGGTGCGCAATTATGTAATACGTCACTTGAGTGAGAGGGATTTCTTCCTCTGGTGGGCCCATGTAAAGGCAGTGAGAGACAGGAAGAGATGGGAGGAGGCCTGGTCAGGAGAGGAGGGGAGGGAGGGAGGGAGGGAAGAGAGGGGAAGGGGAGGTGTGGAGGAGACGAGCAGCGCCTCCACACTGCAGACATTCCTCATCCTCAAAGGACCGTCGTCTCCCCATTGAGAGGCTGGCCGTGGAGCGTGACAACAACAGTGCCAGGAAAGGGCTGCACCCAGTCAGGCAGCGGCACATCTGATGGAGACATGAGTCCCACTGAAGTGACAAGTGAAGCCCAAGAGGCCAGCTACTACGGCTAACATTAACCATTATAGTGAAAACTGTGGGCTTTTCTTGCAACAGTTCCAGCGGAGTATGTCTTTCATAAGCCACCAATTTTTTTCCCACACCTCTTTTCTGCTCTTCGGTCTTTGAAGAAGCCCAAGTTCATGACTTCTGCTGAGACTCATTTCAGCTTCTTTAGCCTGACACAACAAACCAGGCTACCAGAAGAGAAAAAAACACAGCAGGCTCCATTATTCTTCCCAGCAAAGAGCAGAGACTAACAATTATAGTCCTAACTCTGTCCAGAGCCTTTGGAGGGGGAAAATTATTGCTAAAGAAGCCTCTCTGTTTTGGTCCAAACCATCTGACGCTTTTCTTGCAACTGGATTTCAACCTCCCGGGGTTGACTAACATCTGTATCCCACAAAGACACTCAGAGACAGTCCTCCAGAGAGACGGTCTGTAGGAATCTCTGTCTTCCCCAGCCCATGGCTGCTGCACTGCATTGCACTCAAACACCATGAGCCTCCAATTTAGAGGTTAAAGAGGTTAAAGATTTTTGGTGTAAAACAAATGTCCAAAACAATTTTTCAGAACAAGGTGTAATAAGGATGGTGTCTTTCAAATAAACAAAATAATAATAAAATAATTATCTATGGTCTAGTAAACCAGCTAAGATATTTGTTTCTTGTTACTGTAACGTCAACTTCGTACCCCCCAAACCTTAAGTAAACTAGGGCCAGAGTGTTATTGTTGGGGTGGGGATGGGGGTGGATACGTTGAAAGGAGGGAGTGATGCTTCCTGTCGTGTTAAATCACAGATAGATACTTACTGACACCACAGCTTCCTCTGAGAGCAGAGAGAACCCCAGTGCCCTCTGTGCTTCTGTTCAGGTTTCTCTGTTCAGTAAATCAAACAGGGGCTGCTGGAGGCCCTGGGGCCTCATGTTTCATCTATGAACACTCAGGTTTTCACCTCTAATGTGCTACCTGAAGCTATTAGTAACACAAATTGTAATTACCATTCAGATTTAATCTAATGCCATTAAGATCTAATCTTATCGGCACTGTTTTGATAGTCCTTTTTTATTAATAAAGAATTGTTGAGGTTTACATAACTCGAAATCTGAAAATTAGGGTGTTTTGTTCCTGCATTGATGACGTGGAATCAGTGAGGTGTAATGGTAGCTGAACAGCAGTCTCCTCCAGACAGTCTAAAAAAAGAAATACATAAAAAAAAACAGAAGGGGCCAAGAAAAAGAAAAGAAAAAAAGAGGTACAGCAGGAAGCTAAAAGTCACAAGGCAAAGGCATTTTAATCCCTATCAGAGAGCATTCCACCGATCAGCCTCTCAGCACTGGAGGCTCAGGCAGCACTCAGTGTGATGCTGTTTGCCATCTCATCCTCCACCAGCACCAGCACCAGCACCAGCACCAGCACCAGCACATCCTTCACTGACTGTGAAGCGCTCCCAGCTAAATCAGTTAAGGTCTCACCGAATCTACAGTAAAACAGAGCAAATTGTTTTCAATCAGCAGAGGGTGTCGACCTAGCCTGCGATGCGAAGAGAGAAGGCGTGTATGTTTTTGAAAGTTAAAGCCAGCTTAGTCCAAGACAACAGAGCATAATGGGAGTGAAGAAAACCTAAAGCAACGGATCCGTAGTCCGTGTTATTTTTGGGCCCGTCTGAGGCTGAAGAATGTCAAGTGAAGAACGGATACAGATGGCTGCGTTCTAAGCTTGCAAATGATACTAGATTTATCCATTCTTCTAACGTGCCAAAAAAATGGGGGCTCAACAGTCTGTCTGCAGGACAAACATCCAAGTTTCCATTTTCCAGGAAAGGCTTAATGATTTAATTGGCCTCACAGCAGAGGTACTGCTTGTGTGCAGCGTGAATTCCTTCATACAAATGCTATGTGGTTTACATTCAGCTAAAAGAAAGGGAGTGGACACAGACGGCGTATGGACTAGTTTTTTTGTCTCAGAGTAAGACTCAGCCAGATGTAAATGTATGTCTGCAGCAACAGCTGAAAAAAAAATAGATAGAACCCTTTGAAGTTTCCTAAAAAAAGATACAATTAAGTATCTTTCCAACTGAGGTGTAAAAAACAACCAAGTTCCCAAAAACAACTGTTTGGCTGATTCTTCTAACCAATCTCTGTCATTATTGGCCGGCTGCTTGCATGCCAGTTCTATTACAGAAGCAAAGCAGCATGACATCTTTGGGCTCTGACATTGTGTTTGATCAATGCCAAGTTCATTACGATGGAAGGACCTGTTAAAGTAGGTGCAATCCCTTGTGTTAGAGCCAGAGGTGCTTCAGGCTATTCTCTCACACATCTCTAGGAGGCCATCATGAAATGTGTAGATTTCTGCACAGAAGAGAGCATGGAGGTTCATGATAGGTGTTAAACATGGCCTGTCACCCTTGACAAAGCCTTTTCAAACCTCCTTAGCCTCTGTCACTAGCTGCCTTGTAAGGACATGCACAGTGAATACTGTGGTTCCATGTCTGGTTCTCAATGGTTCCTGACAGAGTGTCTGCAATAAAGACAAATCCAGTCTGGTCTCTGTTCCACACACAGTGGCTCTCTCTCTTTCTCTCGCTCTCACTCACTCTCACTCTCACTCACTCTCACTCTCTCTGTCTCTGTCTTTCTCTCTCCCTCTCCCTGTCTCTCTCTCTCTCTCTCTCCAACAATTTCTCTGGCTCCAGACTTCAGCGGCAGGTCTAACAGCAGCATTTATTATTTCAATTTCCTCTGCGTTACCCACTGTGTATGAATAGGACACCACAAGGCCCAGCCTGCAGCCAGCTTATCCCGAATGAACCCAAACTTTGAAGGGGTAATATTGCGGAGGAGATATACGGCCCAAAAATGTGGAGAAAAAAACATGATGTCATAAAAAAGGACCTCATGTTGTTTGCTCCCAGGGTTAGGGGGGCTTTCAAATTTCACTCCATTTTTTTTATAGCTTCTGTCTGAAATGTGAACATGGGGAATACAATAGTGACATTTTATGCAGTGGAAAGGTTTTTTGAAAAAGAAAAAATGGAAGCCATGCCAAACCGATTGTACATCCAAGCAAACTGTAAAAATGTGTCATTATAACAATATGATTCCAAAAGAAACGTATTTTTGCATTTCCTGTTAACGAGAGCTACAACACATGATGGGGCCCCAGGGTAATTTCACTAGAGGTGAGCCTGAGGTGACATGAGGCCCCTGTTGCTCAGAGCATCTTGTTTTAATCACAGCCGTTTCCCAATCACATAGAGCTGGGGCGAAAGACTCAATGACCCCTCACGTTCAAACCCCCTATCGCTAACATGCACGCTAATAAGCATGGCAACGTGTATGTTGAAGGCTCATCCCTGCTACAGCCTTTGATACCAAAGAGAGCACCGACGTTTTCCAGGTGGAGATCTTGATTATTAAAGATTCAGAGATGTGGTTTGTGTCTGCATGATTACTTGTAGCCGCCCCAGAGACACGGCACGTGTAGCTACTTGAAACTCTTGAAACTCTACTGGAATTTCCATAACATCCATCCCTCCTTTGCCAAGAGTAGATGCTGTCAAGACTTAGCTGGCTGTAGATGTTCAGATGGCGAGTCAGCAAAGATGTGCTGTGATTTCTAAGCGGTCTGTCACAGGCGACGCTAGGAGCACACAGCTGCAGCAAGTTTGGGCCCCTGTCAGCCGTCCTCCCGTGCGCTGATGGGAGAGCCGGACCACTCAGGGGGCCCAGACAGGACTCGACTTCATCACCTTCACTGACTGTGCAGTCAAACGTGGGACACACACACACACACACCCACACACACAGACACAGACGCAACACACACACACGCAACACACACACACACGCACACACACACACACACACACACACACACACAGACACAGACACAGACGCAACACACACACACACACACACACACACACACACACACACACACACACACACACACACACACACACACACACACACACACACACACACACACACACACACACACACACACACGGGTGTATCAGCTCGCAGCTGTGTTTGGCAGCTTCGGCGTTATCCTGTCAGCACTCAGAACTCACTGGGAAACACGTAGCCCCGGCTGTATTCTTGATGGATCCTGGACTTTCCTTAGGGCTGAATCTAAGTCCTATCACAAAGAACTGTTAAGAGACAAAGAGAAGGTTCCCCATACCTTTCCATCCAGCCGAGCAGTACCCCCCAGGCTGACGCGTGCATTGCGGGGCGGGAGGGTGAAGGCTGGCGGGTCGCTGCTGGGGGAGCCTCTTCCCAGACTCAGACTGGTCTTGGAGATTCGAGTCGTTGTCACCAGCTGCACGTCCCCCATCTTTCTGCAGGCCAAGCCAAGGAGAGGGGGGATTAAATTAAGGCTGTCTTGTTTGGACAGGGTCCACCATAATCCCTGCATCTCTGACCGACCACAGGTGTGTTTTCATAAATTACAGTCGTACATCAGGACATTTACAGAAGTATTTCCTGCAGATTAACGTTTATTTTCTAAACGAAATTCTTCTATCCCTTTTTTTCCCCTCCAAAGCTACAAGACAGTAGGAATTTGACCAAATATGTTTTCTTAGAAAGGAGTTGTGTCTTATATGAATAAATGAATGTGTCTCTGTACACTTGGTTTAGACACTGGGTTTCCCATGGTTCAGTGCAACATGGCCCATCAGGTCGGCAATCTTTGCAATAACCCTCTCAGTCCTCTGCCGTATTAGGTTTTAAGGCATGCCCCCTCATCACCAGACCAGGCTTTCCTGGGGATAATTGGATGCTTTACATTAAAGCCCCCGTGAACACAGAGTCTAGGAATTCACTGAAGCAATTTCACCTCAACGGTGCATATGAAATTGCATGTTGTCTGTATATTGGGCTAAGAAGTCATGACCCCGAGCAGTAAGCTGTTCATCCTAATGGGCTTAAATGCTCTACGGTAACATACCTTAATCCTTGACTCACTGGTATTGACCATGTTTGGACTGTTTGCATATATGTTATGTTGTTGTTATCTAAGTATAAAGTGTTTATATAAGCAGTGGACATATTTATGATACATTACTTGAGGAATTGAGTTTTTGAGATATTGAATTCAAGCTGGATGAAACTGTAGTCTTTTACTTAACACCTGGCATGGTCGCCATCGACATATTGCCATATATGTTGAATTCTTTTTCTGCCTCATAGTGTTATGCAATTCTTTTCTGAGAACCCACTAATGTTAGATTAACCTTACACAGCCCTACGTTTTGCCTCATCCCTGGCATCTCATATCTGCTAGAAATGTGATTGATGTTAACATGTCAGAACTGTCATTCCCGGTCTAGAAAGATCTACTAATTTCCTATCTGGGCAGACAAATAATAATTTCCTCTATTGCATGCATTATTTAAACCTAAATTATTTAATGAGTTTTCTTTCTGTTCAGTTAAGCTGTATTTATATTGCACACATGATGCCTTGCCTCCACATTCATGTAAATTCAGCAGTATCGTATACTTGCTTAGTGTTAGAATCTATGCACCCAGTGTAAACATGGGCCTCCAGACCACATGCTGACCTTGTGGCCCCCACACCTTCTCCACCAATCTCCATGTCCCTGTAGACAGCCATACATAGCAGCTGAAATGCACAAAAACATGCCTGTTTCTGCTGTCAGAGGCCAAGGAGGTTTAGCCTAGTTTCTTTTCCAGTTTCACCTTGTGCGCCAACAGCACTTTTCACTCCTCCGGCAGCCCTTACTACAACCTGTTGCACATTCAACACTCCATCTCCATTAGACTGCAGCTTGAGCTGCGTTTGGGCGCTGGCTTCAATCTGATTGTCTTTTCACTCAGCAGCATCTAAACAAAAGATTAAACACTGCCACTGTAATTAGCTGGCCATTCAGAGCATACAAGAGGCTCAGATCTTTAGCATGGGCTCCATGTGCCTCACGTGGAACGGCCTGTTTCCCATTTGAGGGGGCCGTTTGTGTAAATACAGCTGTGTGTTTGATGTGACCTTCCTGACGTTCGCCTTCATCCGTGGTGTGGGGAAAGAGCTGTTGGGTAGAGCTCACACTGAGACTTTACTCACACCCTCTCTTCTTCTCTGGAGACCTGGCATGACTCTTCAGATAACAACCAAATCGTTATCATTCATGTGACAGGAGGGTAAGTACCTTTTGTTTCCGTCATCCATTGAAAATCAATGATGAGGAACTTGCTGCATTTATATATCAGCCAACAACGGTTGACATTAATGTATTCCTCTACCTCTGCAACTCCCATGCAACAGCACCTACAGGACCGGATCTTTTAATATTCTAGGTATATAACTCTATTGCCCTGCATCCAAAGCGAGACATGATGGGTGCCTGATGAAGCTTGGCTGAATCTTTCATCTCTGCTGTCTCATTTGGGGCCTTATCTGCGCTGACTGGTTCATTGTGAAGCCTGTTTACAAGCCTTGTCTCATTTGAACAGAGCTCATCATAGAAGCAGGGGGGGGGGGGGGGGGGAAGGCAGTGTAAATGTGGTGGTGTTCCCCCTGATGTTCATGTTTTGTTTTCAGCTGCAGGAGAGGACGGCCAGGACCACATTCCTGCTTCTGGTTAGTGTTCAGGAAGCTTGATGTTCTTTGGGAGATCCGCCACTGGTTGCCCTAGGGCCATGAGTGTATGTGTGTGGGTGGTTGTGTGTGTGTGTGTGTGTGGGTGGTTGTGTGTGTGTGTGTGTGGTGTGTGTGTGCGTGTGTGTGTTTGTGTGTGTGTGTGTGTGTGTGTGTGTGTGTGTGTGTGTGTGTGTGTGTGTGTGAGTGAGTGCTCTCTGCTCTGAGGCTTTTATAAAGACAAGAAAGAAATTAGAAAGACCGGATCAAGACAGGGAAACCATAGGCGCCCACCTACACGACACTCTCAACAGACCTACCTTTAAAAAAGTGCAAACACAGCTTTCTCTAATCAAAACAATCTGATTTGCCCCTTCATCTTATTAAACGAAACCAGAAACCCTCCATTCAGTTTAGTCTGGATTCAGTTTTAGACAAGAGAGAGAGAGACAGAGGGAGAGAGGGAGAGAGAGAGAGGGAGAGAGAGAGAGAGAGAGAGAGAGAAAGAGAGAGAGAAAGTCTTTCATCCCAGCATTGGGAGATATTACAAAGAGCTCTCAGTACCGATATAATCTGATGCATCACATATTTCAGCTCATCCTGGGACGTTTAAACAAGGCATCTATCTGGAGAGCGAGAAAAGAGTTAAAAAATATATGATGTTATTTACTCCCACATGAGATGGCCAAGTTCCATGGGCTGGACTAACGGAGGAAAGGATGTGAAAGGCATCAAGGACACATGGAGTGTATTAGAAATAAAATGCTCCTTTTAATTTATGAGCTGCTCTAAACCTTCAAATAAAAGGAAACATGAAAAAAAAACTCGAGTTGGTAGGTACAACTGCAGAATGTAGACATTCGCCAGACATTTCCTTCTGAGTTGGAGGGGCTGAACTGTAAATAAAGCTTTGCCATTCTCTCAAGTAACTTTAACTCTGGCCAATTACTGTAGAAGCTGTGCGTGGGTGCCATGGTTACTCGCAGGGTCTTAATGTAGGTAAAATATATGAGTGTCATGAGTGCTTAAGTCAGCTGTGGCTCTGTGGTTGCTGTCTACGGTTTCTTACAACAGAGGACAGACAGCAGGATATACCAAGCTATCCTTGTCCCAAAAAGAAAATGCAGGCAAGCCATTTGTTCAGAGGGAATCTCTTCCAAAATGAGAGAAAAAAAAGTCAAACTAAGCTCCATATGAGTACCATGAAGCATCTTCTGCGAAACTGCCACTCAGGAAATCTCAAAAGTGGCACTGGTGACATGAGCAAGTGTTTCGATCACCTCTGTGAAGGCCTGTCTCCATTCAGAGAACCCCAAATTTGGGCTCCGCCACAAGGTAGATCAGATCTGTGTGCATGTGCCTGTTGCGCATATGAATTCATTATCTTTAGCTAGTGCTAATATTTAGCTATTACTATCGGCAGAGCAACAGACTGTTTGATCCACCTCTTCTGAAAACGCTGTGATAACATAAAAAAGACTGCCGCTCGTTTATCAGTTGACACTGCACAGGGTTTACTCTGGCCACTGCAGCTTGTTTCCTCAGCTCTGTGTGGAGTGGCCTTGAGTCAACAGTGATCTGTTAGCTGACAGGGACATGGATGATGTCACCCTATCACCCTGTAAAACAAAAGAAGCTTTCTCATGGGGCTAAGAAAGCAGACTGATCACCTGCTATGATGGCACTAACGGACAACTTCAAAAGATGTTCTATGGCCTTCTAGAACAGATGAAAGAATCTATGAAAGTAGATACAACCTTAAGGTTAACATACTGTATAACTGGTTTATATGAGACGCATTCTGTGAATATACATAACTAATGAACAACTAAGTAAATAATTGTTAATCATGAAACCACGGTATCTGAATTATGGTCAAAGTCTGGATGTAAGTTATGTAAATAAATGAATATATATTCTCACATACAAGACTATAAGACTTAGACACGACTAAGTGGTCATGATACCACTAGATTACTGATTGAAATATTAGTCTAACAATCAAAGTTGATAAAACATCAATTACTTGCATGTTGTTAGTCATGTTGTAAGCTATAAAGACATTGTGCTGCCTGCTCTGCACATATGCTTTCTTTGGAAGATGCTAGGTTTGGGGACCGATAAGAGTCAGTGGAAAGCAGAGCTGGGGAGTGGAGGCGGTGACTTGCTAACTCTTGAGTGCAGAGGCCCCCATTTCCACAGCACCTGTTCAGCTCAGGTGACTGTCATGCATCGTCTCGGGTCATTAAACGGCGGAGAATGCGGTCAGGATTGAAAACATAAACAGAAGGCTTGCCCAGAATGCTTACCCTACCCTTGACTTAAGCTTGGCTGAACTTGTTTGATTATTGAAGCATTAAACAGTAACATCCTAGGCTTTGGAATTTCATCAGGACTAGCTGACCATAGAGATGACCAAACAAAATTATTTCCCATGTAAATTATTTACACCAAGTAAACAGAGACTGATAGAGCCATGCAAAAAACCTAAATATTTTCTTCTTGAGCAGTTAATCACTGAGAAATACTTCACTAAATCCACTTTATCTGCTTATCATGGTTATTACAAAGAGCTGCGCAGTGTCATACTGTGCAAGTGGCTCTAAACCACATAAAAGGACATGATGGCTGTCATGAAAGTAAAATTCAAAACAGTAGAAAAGGGTTGACCCTACCCCAATAACAACGTAATCCACAATCCACCTACATTATCAACCTGAGGCACATATTCAGAACAAATCTGTTTTGGTCAAACACTACCCCGAAAATACCAACATAGGCAAATCTAATCGTTGCAGAGGGCATGTTCTCTTTATCTTCACCCCTCATACCAGACTGGTGAGCAGTTAAACATAAACAACAGTGAGGTGATTGATAAGATATGGGGAATAAAATGATTTCCAAAAAGAACATTTATTTGTGCAGCCACCCTGGACATGTAATATGCCTCAGCTGCGCAAACAGGAGGGAGAGATAGTGAGCACACACGTCTGGTGGAAACAAATGATACTGCTGAAGACCCCTCCGCTGAGACTATAGGGGCTACTGACAGACGCAGATAAGAGAGTGGTGATGCCATCAGGTCTCCTGTGGTCATGCCGTTGACTGCCCAAATTAGCCATTTTGTCTGATTTCTTTATTTGCTGCTTCCACCACTTCCACTCTAGTTTACTGTAATGTCTGTCTTCCTCAATTTAGAGTGCCACTACCGTACCAGTTAACTTCTGTATAAGACTTGTCAGATGCTTTCCATATGAGCATTATACATGGGTCACATGTATGGGTGGAGGAAGTCTTCATCATTGCTCCATATTCCCCCGGTGTTGTACTGATAATGCGTTTTGACGGCTTTCTGCGTTTGTGTTTTTTTTACTATTTCACCCTCAGTTGTTCAGCCCAATTCCCCATGAATCCCACAGACAGTGAGAATCACACAAGGTGACCTCACCTTAGCTGCTAATGAATGTCAGAGCACACAGGTTCTTTGTGCCTTGTTTTCAGCTCTGGGGGACAGGAGAGTCGAGGAGCGGAGGGCTTTGACCTTGTTCAGGGCCATTTTAAGCTCCAGATTCCGACAAAGTAACAGAGTGCCAAAGCACAGCTGGAGTGAGAGCACTCTGTCAGTGTAGTTAGTGTTGAAGACCTGCAGCTCCCTCCAGTCACCTTGTTGCATTGTTATTATTGGCCGCGTTCAGACATCAATGTGATTACGGTGTAAAGCTATTACACGCAAGGAAAGAAAAAAAAAAAAAAACATTTTCCAAGAAGCAGATCACAGAATAACATAGTTGCACTTTAACTGTGCAAGGTTCTGCTGCAGTGCACTATATAGTTTTTGACAATCAATGTGTCATCTCATCATTAATTAGTCTAGATATCATTTTCAAACGGTTATGTGGTTTCCATTAACTGAACAGGATTCTTTATGCAGCGCTTAAACCTCTTGCTGTCCAGTTAATAGCAAGGCTCACCACTGCACTTGGATAAAACATGATGAAAAGGACCCTGCAGCCCACTTGAGATCCTTTTAGAACACCCACAATTCTGCTATACAGGGCAATTCAATACTCAGTAGTAGAATGTTTGTGAAACTATTGAGTGATAAAACCTGGTGGGAAATTACTAGACACTGAGAGAGAAACCATTTCTGGCATTAGACTTGGTGTTTGCATTTCTTTTAAACAAATTTTTAACTGTGTTAAATTCAAACTATTTTGTGTGAATAAATGTATTTCTATGAATGCATGTGAACTGTTCTCATTTGAACTGAGACAAATAACTAGAAAGTAGGCCAAATGTAAGCTTGAAAGAGTTTTCAGCGTGTGTAGCATTATTATTTTGCACTTAAGACATCACCATGGCTGAATTACTAAGTTACTTAGCACTTTTTCGGAAATTAAAATGTACCATAGTATATGCAAAATGCACACTAAACTTGCAATAGAAAAAAAACTGTAATCATGCAATATATCTGATTAAATTATTCGAACATATTAACATACATATAAAATGTATCCATGAAATCTTCTTTGTTTTAGAGGACTATGAATCACAAACAGGCGTATTTAAGTCATAAACATCTTGACTTACCGTAACGGTTGCCAAGTATTTCACTCACGAAATCGCTACTTGAGCACTGCCTTGAAAATCTTATGACTCTGAGATGAGTTATCAGTCTTCTGTCTCATACACACACCAAGGCACTGCAAGAATACTGAAGAGGTCCTGTCCTGACCCAGACTGTATTATTGAGGTATTACAATATGTGTTTTTCCTTGTTGGTATCAAAGTTATTGGCAGACGTCCTGACAACATAAGCTCAGCGTCCTTCTATTGGTCGTAAGATGAAGAAAGTGGGAGGGGGAGGTCTGATATATAGTGCAGACCTAAAATATGATGTCTAGTTCTTTTTCTAACTTCTTTCCTTAGTAAGATACTGTTCGTGTGTTAAATTGCAGTTCGCTTGTCTGGTGAATTCTATTTAGCGTTTTCTCGATATTGCGTTAAATGTGTCGTTTGTCTTAGATTCAGTCCATTTAATGAATCCTATATTCATTCTTTTCAAGCTTAAATTCTTACAGCTCTCACAAAAAAAGCAACGATCAACAGGCAGTCTGTCTACATTTGGGTTTAAGTGCGCGCATAGGCTATGCGTTCTTGCGCGCGCCCTTGTATTTTCCGCTCGAATAGTAACGTTTGGTTTTAAATTAAGTAAACATGATAAACACATTGATAACAGTATGCTATAAAACAAGTCCAGTGCGATTTCTTTCTTTCAGTAACCAGTATTCGAGCGTGAACGCAACCCAACTATTCAAAGGAAACTTCCCCCACACTGTTTTCTTCCTCTTACATGCACGAAGATTTGAAATCTATGTATGGGACATCACCTGTGCCAAACAAAACATTTCGGAAGAACAACACACAAAATGTATGTAGATAAGACAGTGTGAAAACATCTTTTGGCTAGATATCTGGCGATAGTGAAAGAAATATTACGGTGAGAAATATATGTTTAAGTGTAGCAAGAACACAGCTGAGCTGCTGAATACTCCAACATGTGGAATCGCCATTTTGACAGTATGGGATTCCAGTTAAGAACTGAATGGTGAAAACACCTGCCAAGTCTCCTGGCTGTCACTGTACACCGCAATGCTTTTGTGGCCTTACAGCTAGTATCGCAACCTGTCAACACTAAACGATGGCAGAACTTTTTTTTTTAAACGCAGGGGGGAAAGGGGGAAGACAGTAACATACCCTTGGATGTTTGTCTCTTGGGGCAAAAGAATGCACTGGTATTTCAAAGGGCATTGCAAGTTCGGATGCGAGTGTACTGAGGATGTCACAGCTTTCGTATGACAACTACTTATTAAACCAGGCCACCGCACGAATGTATGTAGGCTATAGTCGTGCGTCCGTGCATATGACTCTGTAGTTAATCAGTATTCACTGGTTTATAATTTTGACTGGCAGAACAGTCTTCAGTCTAAAACTTATTCAAGCATATCTTGATCAGGCTATCATTTATGTCTTTAACGGCTCTTCTTTAAAAAGTAGGCTACGCCAATTAGAGGCCAGTCCTCTACTACATAAATCAAGAAGATGGAACGCAAGACGTGGATCTGCTACGCTAAAGATAGAATAACTGAGTTTAATGCCTTGCTAGACTCTGGTGATAGGGTACAATGACAGAAAGGCTCGTCTTATTTTACTCATTGCGCCCTCTGGTGTCATATGATAGTAACTATTTCAGCGCAGAAGGCTGCAATATAAGGTATTTTCTCAGATTATCAACAACAAAGAATGGAGATTTTACCTTATGTCTGGAAATCACACACAAGCCCTCTTCGAAATATTTACCAGAATCTCCTTTGTTTGTTATAAAAGTGGTTTAGAATGAATTAAATGTGCGTGTTTATGAGGAATTTCGTAATGTCTGAAGCATAGTTCTCAATCTAGGCAGCTAAGTAAGGAGGCATGTCCCATGGCTTCATTCAGTACACTCGAGTTGGAGCAGTGGGAATCAGATTAAGTGCAGTCCACCGGAAAGGTAAAAGTAAACATTTACTGGGAGTGCTGCCTCAAACGAAACAGCAGACAAAACAATCATAAGTTCTGTCTGAAACTGAAAAGCAGCCCCCATCTCAACTCAAGCCAACAAACTCACTGACTCAGCTGCCCAGCAGGGCATCGTTTGAAATGTATGCAAGTCAGCTGATCGCCTACTGTACATTTCAGACAGAATAGAAGCCAGCTCAAAGTTTTAGCTGGGTTCCCTTCAGAATTTGAAGTGTGGTGTTTTGAGCTTTTACCGTTGAACCACTGATGGGCATCTTGAGTACCAAAATTTTAATTCTAATGTCGTACTAATAGTTTGATATTGTATTTGCAGAACTGGCTATTCAAACTATTGTGATAACTGAAGGGCTGACCTAAGTAGTGCTTTATGTTTTTTTCTCAGCTATATAGTAAGTCTAGTCAAATCTAACTTCTACATCAGTTTACAAACTAAAAAAGAGGCTTTTAAAACGGTCACGTCTGATCCGGTCTGAGTCCTCAGCGACCCCGGCCTGAAGCTGACCTCTGCAGTGGACTTGGGAGGATGAGGGTGACCCCAGGCGCCGCTGGTCTTCCTATCGCTGATGGTGTAATTATTCCCTTCCTGTCAGTCCTCAGCTGTATCTGTGTAATTGGTGAGGGCTCTCCCTCTGATTAAAGCACGGAAAACGCTGGGTGATTTCTCGGAATGTCAACACACCCCCAAAGTTTTGCCAAGACATTTGGCTAGCTCAAGTAAACAGGTAGAGAGGTGTTGTTATCTGCTCTGATAGAATGGGTCGAGCTATTTTATTCTTAATATTTTAATCTTGCATCCTACTACGTGGTATTTCATCAAAATATAGATAACTCTGTGACTGGCCACATCAGTAGGAGAGAACAAAAACTTTCCCCCACAACAATGGGAATTCTCTTGTATATAATTGAATTCGTTTTTTGACCAATATATTTCCTTCTGACAAGGGTAATGTCCTTTTATATTCAGGACCTCACATAAAATATTGATATTTGTCATCATTAGTCAATAAATCTCCCTTTTCTGCAAGGGAATTGAAAACGAGATTCAAGAATTTTTGCATTGTACCCGAACAAAGGTTAAGCACTCCAAAACCACATTATTATTCCCAAAGACATGTATGTGGTTTTTAGCCTGCTCTAGAAAAACTGATAGAGACAGAACATGCATGTGCTCAGGTAGAAGAATCCATGTGAACGTTGAAGGCTGTAAGTGCATGTCCAGAGCGCATCCTCTTGGCGGGAGTACAGGAAGTGCAAACGAGACGCGTGACCGATGAGGCGAGTTCACGCCAGCACGCTTCAAGCGCTGCACGTCCCCCAAGCTGTCTCATGCATCAAATTGACCTCATCAAATCAGGGGAGATTTCCCTCCGAGGCAGTTCGCCACAGCACCATCCTTCAAAATGTGAAGTAAAAATGTCATCCCCCAGGAAACCCTTCTTGGTGTATACTGTCTCTCACACAGAGAAAGCTATGTGACTATATCGAGCTGCCAAACCCTCAGTCTCAATTTTCCTGTGTCCCTATAACTAGTCCAGTGTGCTAATCTGACGATTGTATTTGCAATCACGTTAGGTCAAGTGGGGTCAAGTAGTAGGGATCATTTTTGTTCTATTGATGTTTCACCTCCCGCCTCAATAATTCAGTCCTACTCCACAGGGAAATGTTTCTCTCTACTGGCATTGTATTTTGAATGTTCTGCTTCAGATCTATAATAATAATAATAATTCATTTAATTTATAGCGCACTCTATATTCGTCTGAATCTCAGAGTGCTACAGTAAAAACATAGTTAAAAAAAACATAGTTAAAACATAGTTAAAGCAGCCTATAATAAAACATAGTTAAAAGCATATGTAAGATCTGTAAGTGTTACGCAGTCACTTTCACAGTATTTCACGCAAAGCAATATCCAGAACCATAGAAGGGTTGAAGAGAAGATATCAGATGCTAATCGGGGTTGAAGTTCACCATCCTGCCTGGACAGATTTGAAGACGTCACTTTGGTAACAGAGGGAAGGAGAACAAAGCTGAACCGTAAGATGCATAAACCGACAAATCACAGAAAATGTATTCTTCTGTTTCTCCCTCCTCTTGACCGAAACAAACAGGCTAAATTGCTGCAAGTACAGTGAGGCTGTCTGCCAAAATGTAGAGCATACAGTTCCATATGGATTAACAAAAGGGAAGTTCCTGCTGAAAAAGCCGAAAATGCTTCCAACTGAATTGCTTATTCCACAACCCAAACAAATTGCACCCCGGTTGCATTTTTCCCCCGTAATGACCACAGGTCTCTAATAATCATTCACCTCACATCTATTAGTAGAGCTTGAGTATTAAAGTGAACACACACACACACACCAGTTTTATTTTGGATCTGTATGTTTGTGTTTTTTTTGTATCATAGCATACATGTTGGGCTACACTTATGGAGAGGCTTTTGAATGACACTTTGTGTGCGTGTGTTTTCTACCACAAACCCTCAAAGGCAACATTTAACTGTCAAGACATTATCAGTTAAGCCTGATATCCCTTTACAGTCTTGCTCATCCTTCCATGAATTCATGGGCATTCTATTTTATTTTCTAAATGTATGCCTTGGCATGACTGTGGTTTTTTGGCTTTTTAATGGCTAAACCATACGCTGTGCATTTGTCTCAGGTCATTGGTGAGCACGAGGAAACTGGCCCGCTGCCACCTCCCTGTGCCTTGTTAACAGGCCATGCTCCGATGGCCCCAGGTCTGCTGGCTCACGGTTTCCAACGCTACCGCTGCTGAACACTCTGTACTTGGGTGGCCATGGAAACGCTCGGAGTTGGACCGGCACCAGCGATCGCACTTTGCAGCGTAATCAGATTTGCCTACTGTTTATCTCCACCATAATCGTAATGGGTAGAGATGAGATTCAGGAGTGAGAGGGAATAAGTGAGGGAATGTGTGTGTGTGTGTGAGAGAGAGAGAGAGAGTGAGAGTGAGAGAGAAAGGGAGGAAGGGAGGGAGAGAGAGAAAGAGAGAGAGGGAGGGAGGGAGAGAGAGGGAGACAGAGAGAGAGAGAGTGAAAATAAGTGAGAATGGGTAGTTTTGCCATGTAATGGAAGCATTTGGCTTGGCTGGGTATGGAGCTCAGAATAGCCTGACGAAGGTGGATATTTTAGTAGCCCACAGCTCCAAACCTGCTAAAGGAAGAGTGTCACTTCCTGGCACCTGGCAGCCCAGCATGTCCATCTGTGGGAGAAGGGCCAACTGCTCCTCTAGGGAGGGTCAGGCCGTGCCAATACTGAACTAAACAACACAAGCCCATTTCTCACTTATAAGGCCTTCTGAGGGAGTAGCTTTTCATTCTTTATCTATTAAAATCAATAGAAGAAAGGGCACACATCCATGTCCCTGTAAGTGATATATTGGTCCTACTTACTGTCCTCTAATGTATGCCAGCTTTTGTATTTTAAATGTATATAGTATGACTGAATGTATGACTGTATACAGTGCATTCAGAAGGTATTTAGACTCTGTCACTTTGTCACATTTTGTTATGTTGCAACCTTATGCTTAAATAGTTTAAATTAATTTCCTCTCATCAATCTACGCTCAGTACCCCATATGACAAAGCAAAAACAGGATTGTAGAAATGTTTGCAAATTCATTAAAAAAGGAAAAACTGAAACATCACGTTGACAAACACATGAAATTTTGCCTCAAGTGCCATCCCTTTCTCTTAATCATTGAGATGTTTCTATACCTTGATTGGAGTCCACCTGTGGAAAAGTAAATAGATTTTACGTGATTTTGAAAGGCACACACACACCAGTCCATATAAGGTCTCAGCTGACAATGCACATCAGAACAAAAACCAAGACATGAAACTGCCTGCAGAGCTCCGAGACAGGATTGTGTCGAGGCACAGATCTGTGGAAGGCTATAAAACATTATGCTACATTGAATGTTCCCAACAGCACAGTGGCCTCCATAATTCTTAAATGGAAGATGTTTGGAACAACCAGGAGTCTTCCTAGAGCTGGCTGCCTGGCCACTGGAGGAGAGGGGCCTTGGTAAGAGAGGTGATCGTCACTCTGGCTGAGCTCCAGATATCCTATGCGGAGATGGGAGAAATTTCCAGAAGGACAACCATCACTACAGCACTCAATCGATCTGGGCCTTATGGCAGAGTGGCCAGACAGAAGGCGCCTCAGTGAAAGACACAGGTAAGCCTACTTGGGGTTTGCAAAAAAGCACCTAAAGGACTCTCAGACTGTTAGAAACTAGATTCTCTGATCTGGTGAAACCCATATTGAACTGTTTGGCCTCAACTGTTGGCGTCATGTCTGGAGGAAGACCATGCTGTGGGGGTATTTTTCAGAGGCAGAGGCTGGGCGACTGGTTAGGTCTCTGAAAACTGAACGAAGCAAAATGCAGATATCCTTACTAAAAACCTGGTCCAGAGCACTCAGGACCTTAGACTGGGCTGACGATTCACCTTCTAACAGGACAGTGACCCTAAGCACTCAGCCAAGACAATGCAGGAGTGACCTAGGGACGGACTTGAGTGGCCCAGCCAAAGCCCTGATTTAAACCCAAACAAACATCTCTGGGGAGATCTGTAAATGGCTGTCCACTGGCTGTCCCCATCTAACCTGACAGCTTGAGAGGATCTGCTGAGAAGAATGGCAGAAAATACCCAAATCTAGGTGTGCAAAGATTGTTGTGTCATACTCAAGTAGACATGAGGCTGTAATTTCTGCCATAGGTGCTTCATCTAAGTACTTTTTTAGTTTTTTGCTTTCTCCTTATAGGGTATTGAGTGCAGCTTTAAGGAGAATGGATGTAAATAGGGGATGCTGACTGGAGACCAATGAAAATGTATTGAATGTAAAAAGTTTCAGAAAGAATTGGAATTGAATGGACATAGCAGGGTTGATGTGCACAACAGTGTTTATTATATTAAAATAAATTGTGTTCTTGGAAGAGATCACTGAGTTGAATCCAGGATGAGTTTATAGTCATTGATGAAGTCTGATACCTTCACCACCCCATTATTCCTGTAGTTAAGAGAGGAAACAATTATTTATAACTAGCTCTTTAAACTTTACCGTTTCAGAACTATACGAATGGGTTGATAGCTTAACTACATTCGCTAAATAATTCACATCACAATAAACCCAAAGGCTTACGTTTGCTGTTGAAGAACAGACAGTGTTTCCTCAGCCTGTTTTCGGGTGATCTTGTTGGTCACATACACCAGATAGAAAAGCAGACATTTGAACAGGTGGAATGGAACACAAGCATCAGGGGGCTGGCACTGAGGGTCCGAGTTCAGTATATAGCAGGCCTGGACCAGCGCCTGTCTGATATTCTGTCAGGGCAACATTAAGAAGAATGCTTTGCTTTGCTTTCTTTAAATCAGAAGTCCTTTCAACAGTTTGTATGCGTTTCTGATGTGATTTGGAACAGGCTACATATCATAAGTGATGAATGGTACCAGCAAACCAGGGAAATGGTCAGACAAAATATTGCCCTGATGCAGTGGGTAAGCCTTTTTCTAGCCAGATCTATGACTAAATGTTACTGAGGGAGAAGGGCAATGTTTATTTAATTTTATTTTTACATTCAAATTCACTCATCAAGCAATTCAGGTTGGAGGGTCAGGGGTGTGAAGTTATAATCCCATTTAACCCTTTACAACTTAATACTTTTCAGTTATGGCACTGTCATTAACTGCTACTAGGACAGACCAAATTTCACTATTCTGGTGCCTTGGAGAAAAAACATTGTGATTATGCCATTGTCATTATGATGACGCTTTCCTGGTTCATCGAACACTGGTCCAAAGTACATTTTACCCTATATTTATAATCCTATAATTCCATACTCACCCCTCCAAGATAGTTACAGCAAAGAGTGAAGAACTTCATCCACTCCATCCGCTCCCCAAAGCGGCCCAGTGTAAAAGCCTCACTGAGGCAGTTCTCAGCCAGATTCAGTGACTTCCATACCAGCCTAATGTCCTTCTGGCTTACCATCCTTTGCTTGTGGAACTGAACATTTCAGTAGACACAACGTACATTGTATTACATTACATTACAGTTTGAAAGTTATGGAGGGATAGGATGATGTTGCAAGAACTGATCAGTGTATCTTAATGCCATATGCCCAACATGTTTACTGCATGAGTTGTTACACTGATCTGTGTTTGATCACAATATTTCACAAAGTTATGTAACATGGAAGGAAACCCTTTGGTATTTACACACCTGGAAATGAAGTCCTCTCAAAATTTCAGGAGTGAGATTCCTTACAGCATATAATGCATGGCGATCAGATGGTTGACACACTGGTAGAGGCTGTCCTTTCACCAGAGCAGTGAAGTACCTAGATATATACATTCTACTATAATTTTGATCTTAAGGCAAAGGGGTTTTTAAAATATTAAACTGTTTAAAAAAAAGATATATATATATGATCATAATGTTTTCAAAACAACAGTTTGGCACTGATGGGGAAATGCTACAGGCAACTGAGATGTTGGACCTAAATGTAGCCTACAACCTCTCTTGATTCTATTGCCCATATAGATAGATACTGGAACTTACTTTTGAGACCACTGAAGAAGATCTTCAGGCTGAGTTCGGATCACATCTTTTGTATACTGCTTCAAGGCGCTGTCGTTCTTTTAACAGAAGGCAGAAGAAGAATTTTATCCTACAAACAGTAGGTTTTTGCTTCTTCCTGTGAGCTTGGAGTTGTATAGATCGCTAAATTAAATTAACACTACCTGTTCTCATTCTGACTCTGAACAGCTAGCAAGCCTAGCAAGCAAACACCAGCTAAAGCTTAACGTTTGACTACCTCACCGCGAGTCACCGCGACATCGTAGCAAACAAAACACATAAACTCAAGTTTTTGCCTCTCATCTGACATCGCCACGATGCCTTCCCTCAGTGGTGCACCTGGATGCGACTCCTGCCTCCTGCTCAGACAGAAGGTAGTAGAACTAGAAGTCAGGTTAGCGAACCTCTACCAGATCAAGCTGGATGAGCAGTTCATTGACTCCATTGTATCTGTGGGTCCTCTTCACACACACACACACACTGGACATCTCGATTCCACTCTGCCCTGCATGAACACAAACCCAGACCACACCACTGCTCCCTGGCCACTGGTGGGGACCAAGCCCACCCTGCCGGTGAATTCCACTCCTCACCAGCCATGGAGAACAGCTGGCAGAAGCAAGCGTGATGGAAGGCGGTCGGGACGACACACTGAGCCAGGCCAGCCCCTGAAACTGGGAAACCGCTACACCACACTGATGAATGAGGAGGAGCCCCCTGGGCTTGATGACACCCCTCCTCAGCCCGCCCTGCAACGCCCCCGCAGACCGGCTCCAGAGAAACAACGGCATCACACTGACATCCAGCATCGCCCACGCCGCCCTGCTTCCCATCCTGGGCCCTCAACACAGTCAGCATCCCCTAGACGGCTTCTCCCGCTTGACATGACAACCTCCACCCTTGTCATTGGCAGCTCCATGATCAGAGATGTCTACATCCCCCCTTCACCAAGCGGTCCCTGCAAGGTCCACTGCTTCCCCGGAGCCGAGGGTCCGTGACATTCAACGTAGACTCCCAAGCATCCTCGCCGGCTACACCAAGGTCAGCACCATAATTGTACATGTGGGCACAAACGACATCAGAGCAAGACAGACAGAAGTCCTGAAGGCAGACTTCACAGCCCTCCTCACTACCCTCATGGACACAGGAAGACGGATCGTCATCTCTGGGCCTCTCCTACCTACCGGAGAGGCGCTGAGAGATGGTCAAGACTTTTCAACCTCCACACCTGGCTGCGAGCGACCTGCGCTTCATTAGACATTGACTGTGTTAACAACTTTGACCTGTTCTGGGAGAGGCCCAGCCTGCTGAAGCATGATGGCCTCCACCCGAACCGGATCGGAGCCAGTCTGCTGTCGGACAACATGAAGACCACCCTAAGGCACTGACATCCTGTAGAAAACATCACAGACTCATGCCCCCCAGGTAGTAACTCTAATAACACTGTTTATGAAAATGAATCTGAATCTGTCAATGTTTCTACAGAGCAATATATGACACCACTACCTCAGAACAGGCTGCTTCATATAATATTATGGCATGCGCCTATAATCCTATTCCAGTTTTAATCTCTACCCAACGCACAGTTAAAAACAAAGGCCATAGATACAATAGAAACAATAGAAGCCCAGCAAATATTCTATCTATACCCCGGCATATTCCTCCTTCCTGTGAGCCACTATATCCAGAAAATATTTCAATGGCAATACTAAATATTAGGTCACTATCAGGGAAAACATTTCTCATTAACGATCTTATATGTGAACGTAAATTAGACTGTATGTTTTTAACAGAAACCTGGCTAAACAAAAATGGGTCTGCAGCTCTTATTGAAGCATCCCCTCCCAATTATAGCTTTTTTCAGTCCATTAGAACAGGTAAAAAAGGGGGCGGGACAGCCACCATAACCACGGATGCCCTGTGCTGCAGGAGCATCTCCTTCGATGATTTTGCCTCATTTGAATATCATGCCATAGTTCTAAAGTGCCAGCCTCCTGTTCTGACAGTAACTGTGTATAGGCCACCCAAGCAATGTCCCACTTTTCTAACAGACTTTTCAGAACTACTCTCCATTATACACACAAACTACGATAAGATTATTATCACTGGTGATTTTAACATACATGTTGATAATGGGAACGACTCAAAGGCCCGGGATTTTATGAATCTCTTGAATTCCATGGACTTTACACAACACATCACTGAACCCACTCACAACCGTGGCCACACCCTTGATCTAGTTATTACAAAGGGTCTTACAACTGTTATATCGTCTATCTGTGACCTTGCTCTTTCTGACCACTTTTGTATTTTCTTTACAGCACTGGTACCTAAAGTTAGAAATAGTGCTGAATGTTTTATTAAGAAACGCTATCTTAACTCTGCAGCAGCTGAGAATTTCAAAGTAATGATGAACATAACTAGTGCAAAAAACCCAGATACGGGGCCATCATGTGTTAATGATCTAGTAACTACTCTAAATACAAAATTAAGGACAGCACTTGACTCTGTAGCACCATTGAAACAAAAAAAGGTTTTAGCCAAACAAAAAGCTCCATGGAGAAATGAGGAAATTATTAAACTTAAGAGATCCTGCAGAAGGTCTGAGCGTACATGGAGAAAGACCAAGCTACAGGTCCACCTTGATATCTTTAAGGATAAACTTTCAGTCTTTAATAAAGCAATAAGAAATGCTAGGAAGGATCATTTCTCTAATTTGATATCTACAAATTCTAACAATTCCAGGGTCCTCTTTTCAACAATAGACAGCCTTATAAATCCTGCACCTAAAGTAGATGATAGTCTCTTTTCCACCTCCAAATGTGAGGAATTTGCAGCATTCTTCAGAGATAAGATAACGAACATTAGGAAAAATATTGCTCAAGAAATTCCAAATGTCTTGTTTTCTGATCCCCTTCCACCATGCTGTAACAGTATGAGCTTTTTTGCACTGGCTGATATAGAAATGCTGAGCAAAATAGTGTCACAACTGAAGCCGTCTACATGCCCTCTTGATCCCCTTCCCACCAAATTTTTTAAGACCATCTTTGGACTCTGTGTCTAAGGACATTCTAGCCATTATAAACTGTTCCCTGCTTACAGGTATTTTCCCATCAGAACTTAAAACTGCCCTGGTGAGACCCCTCCTGAAGAAAAGCAATTTAGACTCTTCAGTTCTAAACAATTTTAGACCCATCTCTAACCTTCCCTTTCTAAGCAAAATCCTGGAAAAAATTGTCTTTAAACAGTTAAATAATTTCCTAGATGCTAACTGTGCATTTGACACCTTCCAATCTGGTTTTCGCTCCAATCATAGCACAGAAACGGCATTAGTCAAGGTTGTAAATGATCTCAGGATTAATGCTGACTCCAAAAAAACTATCTGTCTTGGCCCTTCTGGATCTGAGCGCAGCCTTTGATACTGTTGATCACAATATCCTTATTGATAGACTTGAAAATTGGGTTGGCCTCACTGGTCCGGTCCTAAACTGGTTTAGGACCTATCTAACTGGCCGGGAATACTTTGTCGCCCTCGGAGACCACAGCTCAAAAAACATTTGTATGACCTGTGGGGTCCCTCAAGGATCCATTTTAGGGCCCTTACTTTTCAGTCTATACATGCTACCCCTTGGTAGTGTAATTAGGAGGCACAACATCGACTATCATAGCTATGCAGATGACACCCAGCTCTATATTTCTGTAACACCCAACAACTACAGCTCTATTGATTGTTTGGTAAATTGCATTTCTGATATAAATGTATGGATGTCACAAAACTTTCTCCAGCTAAACCAAGATAAAACAGAGGTATTAGTCATTGGTGAAAAAAACGAGAGAGAGAAACTAACTGCACACTTAAAAACACTAGCACTTAACACCAAGCACCAAGCCAGAAACCTAGGCGTCATACTTGACTCAGATCTCAATTTTGAAACCCATATCAAAAATATAATTAAAACATCTTTTTATCACTTAAGAAACATTGCTAAGGTGCAACCGTTTCTCGCTCAGGCTGACACCGAAAGACTGATGCACGCGTTTATCACGAGCAGGCTAGACTACTGTAACTCGCTTTTGTCTGGTCTACCAAAAAAAAGCCATTAGTCAACTACAAACAATACAGAATGCAGCAGCGCGAGTCCTCACTAAAACAAGACGGAGAGCGCACATCACACCAGTATTAAAATCACTGCACTGGCTACCTGTTAGTTTTAGAATAGATTTCAAGGTTCTCCTACTAGTCTATAAATCACTCCATAGTCATGCACCTGAATATATAACAGACATGCTCTCAAGGTACACACCCAGTAGATCCCTGAGGTCCTCCGGCACTGAACTTCTAACAGTTCCAAAAGCCAGGACAAAGAGACATGGGGAAGCAGCTTTTAGTTTCTATGCCCCCAACCTTTGGAACACTCTGCCAGAATACCTAAGAATGGCCGAAACGGTTGAAACCTTTAAACATGCACTTAAGACATACCTCTTGATCTCGCTTATCACTCACTGTAAAATGTATTTAACATTTATGGAACATTTATTTATTTACTTATTTCTGTCTCTTTTCAAGTATTTGTACCCCCCCCCCCCCAGCAGCTGTCTCTTAGTTTGACGATAACTGTGCTGAGCAGTCCTTTATGGTGCCAGTGCGGTTAGTACGTAATTTCCTGTTCATTTATCTCTGGCAAAATCTGTGTCTTTTTATAAGTGTTTTGTAACTTGTAAAATTTATTTATTTAACATTAATGTAACATTTATTTATTTATTTACTTATCTGTGTCTCTTTACAAGTGTTTGTAACCCCCCCCCCCAGCAGCTTAGTTTGACGATGACCGTGCTGAGTAGTCCTTTACGGTGGCAGTGCGGTTAGTACGTTTATTTTATTTTATTCATTTATCTCTTGAAAATCTGTGTGTTTTATACAAGTGTAACCCCCCCCCCTTTTCTTTCCTACTGTGAGGCGCATTGTGTTACTTCCTTGTATGAAATGCGCCGTACAAATAAAGTTTGATTTGATTTGATTTGATAAATTCTGACAGTGTATCTGGGATGAAGACATCTTCTCTCGACTGAGACATTTCTGTGATTATATTTGTCAATTTCACGGATTGAAACGAGAAATGTATATAAAACAGCTGTTCACAAAGTTTCTAAGAGTAACACGTCTTACTTCACGCACAACGCCGAAAGAATGAGGGAGTTTATGGAATGTTGTTGTATGAGATAGTCGAAATAGACTTTAGAACTTCATTGTACATGACGTAGGCTTCGCAAATTAAGGTGTATCGAACGCTTACCACTAGAGGGCACTGTTTAACTTCCTTTAGCTTCCATAGCCTGGTTCTGTCAATGAAGTCCAACCTTTTGACAGAATATAGCATCCTAAACTGAACGGCCAGATCTGTTGTCCTTTCAGAAAATCATACCAGTCACGTTTTCAGTCCCAGTCCCAAATGTCCAAGGTAAAGGTTTTTTTTTGTTTTGTTTATAATGAGAGGTCGGAGCCATAGCCTACTATTGGTGGATTTCCACCAAATCTTAATTTACTGTGGTAAAGTGGCAGGACCGTAAATTGAAATATGTTCCAAGCAGAATGCTTTTCGATTTACCAGCACAAACTTGTATAAAATTGGGTGCCTTATCATCAGTCTGCGATTATTTTGTCAGTCTTATGACACAAACAAGAATATTTTTGTTATCGACCTACTCCACGCACACAGTTAATAATCTATTCGGTAAAAAAAAAAAAAGGACGAAAGAGAACTACGAAAAATATTCCCTATTTCAATAATACTTTTCATAATTATTGGATACGGTTTGTTAGCCAACGGCCTAATATTTTAATAACAGCCCCTACAGCTTCTGTGTAGTGACTGAGGGGGGCGTGGGTTCAGTAGGGAAGGAGGGCGCGGAGAATCTCTGCTATTGTTAAGAAAATACGCCCTGCCAATGCAAACGTAGCCTATTTCCACAACTTCACGGTATTGTTCATCAGTGGATGGTTTATACATATTTTCCACGCCGGGCAGCTTAAAAAATGACGACCTCGTACAGCAAAATATAGACGAAAATCTCAGCTTGCCCAAGAAATGCCACTTAACCTTACATTATGCAGATTTCGTGACATCACTCACTGTTAAAGATATCGCTCGAGTGCAACCAAGCGAGCGCAAGACTCAGCTTGGCTAATTATTCAAAATGCCGGTGGTTTGTTTCATTCAATACACCTATTATTCTCGGTGCTCCAACTTACAATTTAGCCTGGGTGAAATGCTATCTTAATTCGGAGCCGCTAAACGGCATCTTCTGTGTCACATGCGCTGAGGGTCCTATTGTGGCGCCGGAGCTGCTGAGGGAGGCTGGATTCGAAACAATAGACCAAAATACGGCGCTGTTCATTGTAGGGGCAGCAGAAGACGTAGGCTTTAGCCAGGACTGGAGAACGGAACGGCCACGACCAAGAACTCAAAAACATGGAGCAGCCCGTGCACTGATCTTCCTTTTTTAGCTTCAGCACAATTCACTGGATATACTTCTTTTTACTGATTAGTTCTGTGAACCTCAAAGAGAAAAGATGAATTCCGCAGAAGCTGCCGAGGAGGGACCGAATGACTCCGATACGGATGCATTCTTCAAAACAGGTAGGATGGCAACTAGGCAAATTCTCCTCTAGCTTTTAATAAGCGGATTTGTTCGGCTCGACGGATCCTAGTTGTGTGTTTAGGTTTTGTCACTGTAGTGGGTAAACAGAGAGGGATTATGGGGTTCTAAAAGAGTGCTTGCTATGAGCGCAAGCACAGAATTAATACCCAATAAGGTATCCTAAAGTAAACCGACGGATATGCTTTGCAACCCATGGATCAACTGATGTGGACATTGCAAGCCACTTCTTCACCTTTTCTCCATCTCCAAGCGCAACTCAAGTTATTGGAAATTGGAAAGGTCTAACCAGCTCTCTCTGCGACCTCTCACGCATCCTTACGTGGGGTAGCACATCGCTTTTGTTTGACAGTTGTGCCTTGTCACACGGATTTCTACTCAAAACGCTCATACATCCTTCAATACAGAAGAAACTTAAAGTTTATTTAAAGCCTACAATCGTTTCACGTCCATACATTTTAGTCATAGTGCAACTTTGGGATAATTAAAATGAAACCAGGGGTTCAAGAAAGCAATGATGCAGCCTTGTGTGAAATGCACAGCGCTATGTTTGAGACCACATACATTTGGTATGTCTCATTCCCCTTATCCCAAATATATAACTTCGGGAAAAAGACTATAATTGTCATGAGGTTATGGCTACCTTGGGTCTCACAAACAGTGAAGCCTATTTAGAATGTGTGAGAACAATCAAGACAGACTATGGGCTTTCCCCTCCTACGCAACCATGGTGTCTATGGATGTTGTTATACTTTCATCTAGATATTCATTGTATGTGTGTTTCGAAGGGACCATCTTTGTGACTATACCACTTTCACATTAGTTCAGGAATGTAATTGGTTTTGACAGGTTCTGGGTATCAAATCGTACTCTATATTCACTTGGCAGTTTGGTGTTATGATGTTTGAATGATTTTGACTCTTTAGTGTATATCAGACCCTACTGTAAGGAATGGCTGGTGCACTCACTTTGTTTGAGTGTCCTCACGAATAAAGCGCCTGTTCACCTGTTAGGACTGTTATGATGGTGGCTGCTATCCAATGTGAACTGCTATCCAATGTAAACAAATGTAGCCTCAGAATCAGACACCTTCCAGCAGCGCATGCATGTGATGCTAACTCTCCTGCAGTGCCTCTGTGGGTTAGGATGCTAGCAGACTCATGCCACAGTGCCTCTGTGGCACACACTCAGAGTGTGCGGCTTGAGGACACGCCCTGGCGCACACACACACCCGCCCGCCTCGCTGCACTCCAATCTCCTGCCCCGCAGGCCCACCCCTCAGCAGTTTACGCTGCCAGTCAAAATATCAGCGCACTTTTACGACTTGATCCTGAGAGGAAGTGCTGATAAAGGAAGTCATGCCCCCCTCCTCCTCCTCCTCCTCCTCCTCTTCCTCCTCCACTCCCTCCCTCTCTCTCTCCCTCTTTCTCTCTCTCTGTCTGATGCTGTTTACGATCCCTCCATTACATTTTAGGGTCATGCTGAAATGACAGTGTCAGGAAATGTAGTGTCTGGGGGGGCAGGGGGGCTCGTGTGCTAAAGAGTGCTGTCTTTGCACAAACAAGTCTTTGGCTGGAAGTGCGTATCTTTTCTAGTGCCGGATGGCACCAACTGCAGCAGTGAACATAGGGGGGCTGCATCTGTGGTTTTGAGGCATATGCGCCACAGCAAAGTGGGACATGAGCGTGGAGAAGAGCTGGGAGAGGGAGAGGGAGAGAGAGAGCGAGAGAGAGAGAGAGAGAGAGAGAGAGGGAGAGAGAGAGAGAGAGAGAGAGAGACAGTCTGTCTTTTGTGTCAGGATCTGTCCTCAGAACCACAGCGCTGCTGCCGCCGCCGCCGCCTTCTCTTCTGCTTTGGGTCTCTGACGAAAGTGGAATGACTCACAGATGGCGGGGCTGGGGCTCGGCCGAGGCCAGCGGCGAGGGGCACGACTTTGCCGCGGCGACGCGGTGGAGACGAGGACATCTGCTCGCATCTGGCCGGAGTCATCAATGGTTGGGCCTGATCAGCCATGGCAGACCTTGCCCTCTGGGTGGGAATGGGAGAGAGAGAGTCCTGCCCTCGCCCTCTATCCCCAGTCCACCCCCAGCCCCACCGCCGCCCCACGCCCTGCCTCACCTCCACTGCTCAGCCAGGACATTGGTTATGCCACCAAACCAAACGGCCGTGGGTGTTTTGCCTGGGTGAAGAAAGACATTACGTGGCTGACTAGGCAGCAATCCATTCACAACGGCTGGCCTGAAAGAACTCTAAAGTGGGTTTACGTCGGGAGCCTCTGCTGGACACTTCCCGGCCTGCTTATTCGCAGCTTAGAGGTAGATTAACCTTGAATGCAGACGCTAATTCACCCCTGCATTGTGGAGCGGACTGGGGCCTCGTGGTGTGCGTGTCTGCATGAGGACAGGACCTGCCCGCCAGCACTGCCTTTTATGTGGGCTAAGTAATCAGAGAGCCTCCGAAAAAAAAAAAAAACTCCCCTTTTGTCTGTTGCTGCCTTGTTCTGAGGGCTGTAAGTTAAATATGAGCTGGAGCAATCACAGGGAGAAGCAATTTGGCCTGATGTGCTCTGCTTTCTTTTTTTTAACAAGCTGTATTTTAGTGGAGCCCAGCCCATCATTGCCTCAGGTAATAAGGGCAGGAGATTGGCAGAGCTCATCTCGCGGATCAATATCTACATCTCCTGCATTTCAGCCAGCAGGACGGCTCTCGCTGAGTGCAACACACACCATCCACATCTGAGCAGGCTATTTCTGTCTCGCCCCACCCCACCCCACCTGCCATTTCTGAAGTAGGCATTTATCAGTCTGATGGACTCACTGAATAATTGGGCCTGATAAAGTTGTTACAAGCATCTTTAGCTATTTCTAAAGGCAGTAAGTCTTCTCTGACGGTGAAACACATCCGCCATTGTGTGTCCCTCAGCCATGGCTGTTCTGCAGTGATGGGCTCATTCATAATTAAAGCCCAGTGAGTGTGTTGGTGCCACAGACTCTGAGTGCTTTAGAGTGTGGTGACAGAGCCGTCTGAAATTTGTGAAGGGGCAGCTGGTTGACCCTCGTGCCCCCAGGACCTTAATTTTCCACTTCAGTATGCGATAGGACAGACTCTCTCCCTCTCTCTCTCCCTCTCTCTCTCCCTCTCTCTCTCTCCCTCTCTCTCTCTCTCTCTCTCTCTCTTTCACTCTGAGTCCACGGTCAGAAAGGATGTGGGCAGACACACAGGCATTGTGTCATTCATCTATACTTAACCACTGTCAAAACGGAGGGAGAGAGAGAGAGAGAAATGGACAGATAAAAAGAAAAAGAGTGAGGGAAAACAGAGAGGAAGAGTAACAAAAAGGAGACCAAGATGGAGTGAGATGTTGTGTCTGCTGACAAAAGGCTCAGCTGTGGGTTTCGGCTCCATAGATGACACTGTCACCCTGAGCCTGCTGCATATTTGGTCACATGACTTCCTTCTTTAATGAAGGCCTACATGAAACGCCTGAGGGTAATTAGGTCCCTGGTGTCAAGTGGAGTATTTATGCAGATGCATGAACGCAAGTCAACCGTTTCCCCCTTAGGTCTCCTTTCTTAGGACTTCTAACGTTAACATCAAAATGGGTTCTGCACGGATTTCGCACACAGTTTCATTTCAAATCTGCACTCACTCTCAAACCAGGCCATCACACGTCTCTAAAGAACTGATGCCTCTAATGGGCTCTGTGTGAGACAGACTCAAGCTCTGATGGGTGAATTCAGTCATGCCTTTTTTAGGCTCCTGCTCGGCTCCCCTCCACTCTGAGACAGGCCTTGGCTTTCTTCCAGCGTCAGAATGGGGGGTCTCCTCCTCCTCCTCCTCCTCCTGCTCCTCCTCCTCCTCCTCTTCATGGTCCCACTCAGGACGCTCATAAATGGCGGCTCCACTCCACGCTTGATCAGAAGCGCGGGGGGAGAACAATGCTGTCTGATGCCCCACTGTCAGCCGTAACAATGAGCTTGGTGCCGGGCCCTCCCTATTCTCCTCAGTCTCTCTCACTCTCTCTCTCTCACTCTCTCTCTCTCTCTCTCTCTCTCTCTCTCTCTCTCTTTGTCTCTCTCTCTCAGTCTCCCTCTCACTGTCTTGCTGTCTCTCTCTCTCTCTCTCTCTCTCTCTCTTTGCATCCCTCCCACTCTCTCCAGCAGGCCAAACAGTAGCATGCTAGCTGTGTGTCTGCGCCCCACTATAGTGCGGGGAGAGGCCTGGCAGATGGCTAATTGGCCCGACGTAAACCACCAGGGTAATAGGGAGAGTGAGAGAAGATTTGTGGGGATTATTGAGTCATGATCTGACGTGGATGGAGAAAGAGAGAGAAAGAGTGCTGGGAGCACCGAGGAAAATGGTGATGCGCCCCCCCCCCCTCCCCCCCACCAAATCCCCCCCCGCACACATGGACTACCACCCCTGCTCGGACTGTGGTATGTGTAACCATATGCCGCAGAGGGCTGAGTGAAAGGGGAGGCTGGCCCAGGAGGCTAATGGAGTCAGATCTTATTAACTGATCCATTCCTTAAAAAAATGAGGCTTTTAGAGAAATTGCGGCGACCCGTCCCCCCGGGGCAAGGCATCTGTGTTTATCCATATGAAGGTGTGAGGGACAGCGCTTCTCATTGTACACTTTGCCATATTCATTAGTCAGGCATATGTAATTGTGGCACTTTTTTTTAAGGAATGTTTTTAGAATGTTTTTCTCATTTTGAAGGAGATGAAACATCCTGCCACGTCTCTCTCTCTCTCGCTGGGGAAATTTCCAGCATCTTGCGAGCGGAAAGATATTGCGGTTATATAGTGCACCCGCACGTGACCTTTTTAAAATGAATGCTGAGACCTTTACTCATTGGCGACTGAATGTGAGGCACTATGACAGAATCCTATCAGAACACCTGCTTTGCCTCCCCACTCTTGTTTCAAGTGTTCATCTTGAATGGATAGGCCCATTACGTATCTCCATAAAACCCTGTGGCTTTTTCTCTCATTGTTCACCAGAGTTAATGTAGCAAATCCTCTCTGTGATTGGTGATGGAAAGAATCCTCTTTTTTCACACGCCTGGGAAGAGCAGTACGGTCATAACTGTGCTGTATTATTCCTGAATGTAATGTCTTCAGGTTTAAATAAACAAAACTGTGTTTTCTCTATCAGATGGGGTCAAAAGAGATTCGTGATTCAAAGAAATTGCACATTTGTTTCTTTTGAGGCAGCTATTGTTCCTATAACATATGTGCCAATGGTTGTTAGGAAAATGAATTTGACCATAGTCTTTATATCTTTTGAACTCTCTGAATCTTGCGTAGTAACAAGCATTGATTTCCACCCAAAACAAATCCATTGTTTGGCATATTGGTTGTCAATGGAGATCACATGTGATATAACAGCGTGGCTTGGCTTGCTCGGGAGTCAGTGGTAAACTAATTACAGAGGGGGTCAAGCGCTGCAACAGCCCTCTGTGAAAGTCCAATTAGCCATTGGCAGCATTCATGTGCGAAAGATAACAGGTGGAGGGCTCCCAAGTGACGGCCTGATAAAGACCCCCCTCCCCAACCCCACCCAGCCTCACGGGGCTGCATTGTCGCCCCCATATCAGCGTGCCGATTACAGTACCTATCAATCGACAGCCTCTCCTCCGGGGATCGCCGGGTACCGGTAGGATGGATCTCACTATCATGGGTTTTCCAGGCTTGATTGCTTTGTTGTGGATTTGTCAGTGGGTCTCAGGGGGAGACTGGGAGGTCTGTAGCCATCACTCACGAAGACTACCCGTGGTAACATGGTTTTTGCGGTGCGGACCCCTAAAGCTCGGGCAAGGGCTCAGGGCAGCTCAGGCTCCCGGTGATGAGAGCGGAGGCTCAGGTTTCATAGAAGAAGCATCTCATTCAGCTTCATCTGTTCCTGGCAGGAGATGAGGGGATGTGGGGTGGGGGTGGGTGGCATAATAGCCATGATATGGAGCAGAGGAAATGAAAATGGATGTCGAAATAGTTTCAATGGAAGCTTATGAGTCTCCCCTTTCAGTATTTTCCATCAGTAGGAGACAGCAAGAGAGAGAGAGCGAGATGGAGAGAGTGAGAGAGAGATGGAGAATGAGAGCAACAGAAAGAGACATGAAGAAAGAGGGAGTGGCAGAGAAAGAGAGAGAGAGAGTAAGGATAAAGAAAGAGAGAGTGACCGAGAGAGAGTGACAGAGAGAGAGAGTGTAAGGATAAATAAACAGAGAGTGACCGAGAGGGATAGAGTGAGGCATGATGGGTCCTTTTTCTGGGCGGCCCGTTGAGTGCCCTCCCCCATGCCACAGCTCTCAGCGGGGCATCAGCCGCACTGACTCAGAGGCTGGCACAAGGTCACATGAGATGGAACAGGAGAGTGCTCATGAATACTTAATCTGCTGCTCTGGCCTGTCAACTGGATCCCTGGATTCCTCCGCTCTGTCTGAGAGACAACAGACTGAATGCTGGAGTCAATCTGACCAGTGCGGTTCACAGGCCATTGGGGAAATGGAGAGACTTTTTGTTCTTTTGTTTTCTGGGTTCCATGTGCTGTCCGGCAGTTTGCCGTTGCAGAGCATGTCATCAATCAGTATTGTGAGCTTCAGATTCCTCCACTCTCTCTCCCTGCCGTGATGTGCCTTTCAGGTTATTTATGTATTTGTTTAAATATTTATATTTATATTTTCCTCTGTTAGGTTTTCCATCTTGGATTTTATGTGAAATAGCATTCCCGTTGGTTCTCAGTTCTGTAAAAAAAAAAAATGGAATGACGCAGACAAATCCATGTGATTCGTAGATATAACAACACGAGGGGCAACTTTTCCCCCAGATTGCTGGGTGAAATCCTAAGACTGTAAAAATAAACAGCCGCGATACGATACCCCTGGGCTGTATTTGCAAACGGCCAGTTAGAAAATGCAGCTCTGCAGGCCGGAGTGTGCTGTGTTCAGCACGCTGCCCACAAGATTGGTCTGGTGTCAATGTGCCCAGAAAAAGCACTGGCCTAAGCCAAATGAGAGGAAGAGACAGACACTGTCGAAGGAAGGAGAGCTGCTTGTCTAATGCTTTTTGGACCACCATATTTCACCGGCTCTGAGGCAGGGGCCGCACATGAGAGTAGAAACCAAATGGACCGTGTAAAGTACACCGACGTTAAGAGGTGTCAGTGCTCCGTTTGCTCATTTTTATTTCTGTGCCGTTCCTCCATGTTGAGTCAATGGAAACATCTCTACTTAAGGATTTGTGCGATGAGCTGCTGCCCTGACTTAATATGTGCATAACATGGGTGCCATTTTTATTTTGTCGTTGGACATGTAAAACGTATGGATTGCCGTGTCCCTTTCCAGAGAAATAGTGAGGATCATTTCAATCGTGGATAAAGCCGAAATGACAATTTCATCAACCCTAGTCTAGGCTCCGAAATTGCCTTTATGCGATTGCTTATGTGATTGCTTTTTTTTTCTCTGCCGGCAGCACCATGACGTCTCTGAGATTTACGACTGCCTCTCTCTCTCTCTCTCTCTCTCTCTTCGCACGGCAAACACACTTGGCTTTTGAGTAACTTTTCCAGCTGAGCTGCGGCCTGCAGTAGGCGACTCACTGTGCAGGCGGGCCGGACCTCTCCACAACTGGGCCTGTGTTTCTTGGCCTGGCCGGAGTCTAGCTGATGACTCCTCGAAGGCTGGCCGTCTGAAACATGATTACGATGAAAGCCCAGCTGACTGCAGCCATTATTAATGGTGGCGACCTCCGCACTGACCCTGGCTGTGTGTTTAATGTAAAGCAACCTCGGCACTAGTGTGTGTTTGTGTGACGCCTGGAGGAGGAGGTGTGTGTGTGTGTGTGTGTGTGAAGGCGGGGGCAAGCAAATGCAGACCCCAGCACTGGTCTCCTTTTCAAAAGGGGGAGGGTGCTGAAAAGCCGAGGGGGAGAGGGGAAGAGGGACTCATTGATATGCGAGTTTCTCAGCGGGGTCTGTGTTGTGTTTTATTAACATGTAGCGAGGACGGAATTCTCCTGGCGCTGCTCTCAACACCACACTGCACATATAAACAGCCCGCGTTTGAGCACGAACCAGGAACGCCAGCGCACTGGAACTCCGTGGGTCTGGTGTAGATTTAGCTCTGTTTGCTGTTGTTGCCAGCTCAGGGCCTAGCCTCCCACAGCATCACATTTTGATCGTCTAAATCCGGGGCCGCCTGGATGTTTTCACAGCGATCACAACTCAGGCGCTCGTCCCAAAAGGGTGTCTTTTACAGCCACCGAAAAGTTTATCCAACTCTGTAGTTGACAAGGGTCATTGACTCTTGAAGTTCAACTGGAATGACTGACCTAAATGAGTCCTTTGAATAAGACATTCAGGTGCTGTTAGCAGGTTGACTTATGCATGCCGCAAGCCTTGAATTACGTGTCCTCCTCACAGGGTACTATAAAACACTGGGGTGTGTTTGAGGTGGGCTTTAATAATATTGCTGGGTGTATGTCTGGAGGGTAGAGTTACACACACTCAGGGATTACAGTAGGACCCCCACAAGCCCTACTGCCAAGTTCACCACACTGGAGCTGTAATACCAATATATTAGAGATTACTAGGAACATCTGGAAAAGCCATTCGGTCTGGGAGAGAGACCTGCTCATCGAAGCCATGAGAAAAGACTGTGGGGCTTTGCCCAGCAAGGAAAATACGTCTTCACAGACAATGGGCCTGGTGCCGGCTCTTGTGCCAGTAATGGCTGGCCGAGAGGAAGACAGCAACTTAACAGAGTTTAGATGGATGTGCTGTAGGTCTGAGCTGAGCCTCGTTCCAGTACTCAGGCCTTCTCTCGCTCTCTCTTTCTCTCTCTCTCTCCCTCTCTCTCTATCTCTCTCTCTGAGGTTAGGGCCCACCAATGGTCATCTGAATCAGATGTGCGACTAGCGTGTCGTCCAGCAACATGCAAAGTTTTAAAAGACAAAGAGAGCGAGGCTGATTGCTGTGTTTAATGCCACGGCGAGCGCTGCGTAATGGTCGAGTTCTCCCGGCGTATAACACAGCTGCTGGACTAATGAACGTACTGGGAGAGTTGGCACCGGAGCACCGCAGCTGCACTGCCAGTATAAACTAACCGTGCGATTTAAAAAAAAAAGAAGAGGAGGGAGAGAAAAAAAAAGCTCTCAATAAAACGCGAGGAAGGAGCCAAAGTCCTCTAAGGCTGATCAGTGGAGTTAAAAGGATCAAAGAGGTTCCAGACCTAGCTTTCAGCATGGGCTCAAGTCTTGGATTCAGCCTCTGGGTGTTGTAAATTAAAAGCTGGTTGCAAGTGCAAGTTGTTTGTTTTCTTTACCAACAGTGACCGAAAACATTTGGAACAGAACAGGGCCATTATGATCTTATCTTTAGAAGAATTAATACAGCAAAACAACCAACCAGGCATTATTGTAAAGAGAGCATTAGTATGCTTTGAATGAAATGAATATAGGATAGTATCAGTACGGCTTTAACCCCACGTTTAATCTACAGACTTCAATGACAGCAGCTGAGAAACTGTACAGCTGTGTCTGCAAGCACTCCAGACCCTCGTTCATACGACAAGATTTATAGGATCGCAGTCCGTGTTTGATTCACAGTCAAACACGGCTGCTTTTGGCATGGCAGCGCACAGATATTTGCCCAAACTGTGCTTGAAGTGCTCCCACACTGATCTGTTTGCATGGACACAATGGCCCAGACAAGCACACTCATGTTTCGCTAGGTGACCTTCTGTATTTAGTGTGTTCACTACTGTGCACTATTGTCTACATACTCCATCATAACGTAACATACTAGTTACAGTGTGAACACTGTGGAACCTTGTAGAACCCCCATAGAACACGTTGGCAAGGTAGTGCACACATAACAGGATGAGGTGAATGGTGTGGTGTGGTGTGGTGTGGTGGATTTTTACTGCCTTTGGTTTCCAACACCCAGGAATCTCAGATCCCCCAGAGAGTGGTGAAATATGGCGCGGTGAGAAGAACTCACATAGCCAGCGCGGCTTAGGGCAGCACGTTTTTCCACACCGTTCGAAATGTAATTCCACGGCGAGCGAAGGGAAAAGAAGTCAACGGTCAAGAGTCGTTATATTCTCAAGTATGTGCGTTTTAGTGCGTCATAATAGTGGAGGTTTTCTCAGCCTCCCTTTGGCTCAGGCAGAGAGAGTGAGAAAAAGAGAGAGAGAGAGAGAGAGAGAGAGAGAGGGAAGCTTTCTCTAGTGAGGAAACTTGTAGGTGTCACATACAGTGGTTTAGGCGGCTGTGCCGTGTTGGCATGTTTACCCTGGATGCTTGGAAAGCGCCTCTCCAGCGCAGACATTAAAAACTTCTCCTCTCTCTCTCTCTCTCTCTCTCTCTCTCTCCCCCTCCATGCTTCCTCGAACAGACGACAGAGAAAGCAATTCCATTTACTTTACCACAGATGGACCTCTGCCAGCCAATTGCAAGAAGGCGGCATTGTCTCGGCAAAGTGATTGGTCAATTGAAGTTTTCCTCTTCAATCCCAATCACCCCCCTCCCCTTTAATTGGGAGGAAATAACAGATTTCATAACTTCGCTTCACTTATGGCTTCCACAGTGGCTTTTCAATATGAATGAAAGGCCTCTTTTGAGATGCGGCATGCTTTTTCTTTTTTTGGCACGAGCGTGTGTGCAAAAACAGATGTCACTAGCAATTAAAGCTCATTTTCTCATATGTTCGTTCTCCATGCCGTCATTCCTGCACCGTCATCGTGGATGTGAGGGGAGAGAGAGAGAGCACGCAAGGAAAAGTGCTCTGCTGTATTGGACCACAATTGACTAAACAGATCCTCGCAAGCGGTGTCTTTGTAGCTTTTATTAATAGAACAAAGAGGAAAAGTTTACTAATGGCCTTCAAGATGGGAGAAGGCAGCCTCATTAGCCTACTCTTGCTAGCACTGCGCTGCCATGCACAGTTTGAAATCTTTGCAGAGGGTATTTATGCACTGTAGTGGAATGTTCTCTCAATATGTTATCACTCTATTGGAGTGGGCTCATTAATCCCTTGTGATAATAACTTGATAAAATTATAAATAACATTGTGATAATGACATCGTATTCATTAGTGTGTTTCTGTCAGTGGTGGATTCATTTGATGTTTTTATTGGTAGGCTACTAGGCTACTCCTCTCCAGGTTTTTGCGATGTTATATCAGATTCAGTGTCTCTGAAATACCTACGGTACACTCATTAATCAGAGTACTGTCTGTAATGTCTTCACCACTGTGCAAGGGTATATTGATTGTAAAGGTCATGATCTGTAAAGCATTACCGGTGCCCTGAGAAATGTTCATTATGTTTAATACATTTATCGGGCAGGCTTGACCAGGGAGGAAGGGAATACCCCCACTCTAAACAGCTTTCAGTATAAACAAAAATAACATATAAATTAAATTCTGAGCAATTTCACCCCACCTTCCCTTTTCCTCAACTTTAGCCAGTGAGTTGAGCATATTACAATCAAATGCCATTTAATACCAGCTTATGCGTGGGATTAGCCCTGTTAGCATTGTGGGACTTACTGCTGGCAACACAACAGTCCCGCTGTGTGCAGGAAGTGACTTCTTTGTCCCTGGCAGCCGCTGAGCTCAGGTAGGATTGAGTTAAATGCCCCCGAGCCCTGAGCTGTGCTACAACCAGAGACTTAGACAGGGGCTCTTAAACAGTCGTGGCCTAACTCACTTAAGTAAGTCATCTCACAGTCGTGGCCTAACTCACTTAAGTAAGTCATCTTAACTGCCTTTGTTTGGATGCAGCCATAAAGCACAATTTACGACTTGGAGATGTATTTAGCCTTCGCTACATCCTGATACAAAATGAACATGACCGCTTGCACTTGAGCTTGTGGGCGTTATTGTTGCTGACATGACCTGTAATTTGACTGTCTTATTAAAGAATGAACACATACAGTATGTGCCTGTAGGCAATACATAGAGTTTAGACTGAGAGTCTTGGGCCAGGGTTGGGTCTATTAGTTCAATTGAGTTTAATGAGTTTTCCTGGAGGGATATGTTCTGATGGGGTAACCAGCGTCTCAGCAGGAGAGCGGGTCTGTTTTTCTCCGCAGAGAATGAAAGGAGCCATTACCATCAACAGCAGATGCATTATCTCTTTTTTTAGATGACTGGCAAACCCACCCTCTACTCAGGGCCGTCTGCACAGAGCTGGCTCCTGGTAAAGGGGTTCATTTCCAGAGTTGATCGCCTCTGCCACAGATGTGTGGTGTGTGTCGAGGAGCGAATGTGATTTTCCAGCATTTCCGTGGTATTTTTAGCCTGCACACACACACACACACACACACACAGCCGTGCCCTGGCCCTAAAATGACAGACGGTGGAGGTTTTTTTTCACCTGCTGAATGTGCCTCTTGTTTTGTATCAGCGGCTCCCAGACACGAATCCTTGTAAGGCAGAGCTGAATGGGTGAGATGAGTGAATATTTGGGTCCTGTCCAAAAACAGACCCCGAAAGGGGGGTGGGGGGTTCTTAGATGGATTTACAGGACAGAGGAGGAGAGATCCGTCCCGTTGGTTGTCCTCGCCATTGATATTCACCTCACGCCGCACACCATTATTTTTGCTTCAGATCAATCTCCATTTTACGTAATTCCTGCTTAAGCCAAGAGAACAGACGGCATCAAAAATGGTCTGGCGTTGCTTCTCAGTGCCAATTTCTACCACACAGGTTTTTTTTTTCTCCCACTTTTCATTCCCTTTGTGCCTCAGAGTCCTTCTTCCCAGCTGGTGTTTGCTGAGTCAGGCTGCAGAGGGCCATGCTGGTGTGACATCATTCAGTGCAGGCAATCAGCTCGGGCCAGACACCAGGACATCGGGTGGGTGGGCGGGTGGGTGGGTGGGGGGAGAGACTGGGTTTAGGGATAATGGAATTAGTTCCCTCTGTCAGTGGATAGAGAGTCAGATATTGATAGCTTAAGCACAACGCCCACTAAATAGGTAGAAATGGATAATCCTTGGAGGCCATAGAAAACAAAGGGGTGAATATATTTTGTGTTTCTAAAGGATGCGGGAGACTATCAGAGGGGGGGGTTAAACCACAAGCGATACCAGTCCTCTGAGTGTGCAGTTACTTCCCAAGTGTTTGTTTGATGGCTAAGGATGCAGATGAGACTTGGCTCATTTTGCACTCAACTGGCATACCTGTATGTGTCTCCATGTTTGACCCTCTGTGTTTGAGTGTACACTTCGGTTAAGCTGTTTACTTTGGGCTCTGGCCGTTAAGGTGTGTCCTCTCTAAACAGCTGCCTTATTTCATTTATTAACTGCAGCCTTGTACCGTGTTTCATTTAACTGCAGGGGGAAAAAAAATACCCTTGTTACTGCAATGGAAACAATGGATGAAGTTTCTCACTCTAAGTCAATTACTCAAAAATGTACGCTATGTGAACTCAGAGAGAATGCTCCCAAAAATAGCTGGTTAGTTACAACCCCGAGCAGAAGTGAGCTTAATGGCCATGCCTCACACTATTGCCTGGGCTCTGTCCTCAGTCCAGCCGTTTGTGTTCAAATGGGATTGCGTTACTAAATGCATAATGTGAAGATAGCCTGATATATTATCTTTGCTCACACTATTCGGATACTGAAGGTTTAAAATGACACAGACTTTCTCAGGGCACATTTGGGAAGATGAGAACTTAGAATAGGAGGAGAGAAAACACACAGAGTTTTTGTTGTGGGAGAAAGAAATAATTGGGTGACGCTATTGCATGCATGTCAGCTGCTCAGAAATCCTCAATAATGAGGCGACGCTGGAGGTGCCTGGTGACACAGAGTCAACGGAGACGACATGCCAGGGCTCTCCGTGTGACTTACGAGGCCCCTGACAAGCTCTGGCCCGGCTTCAATGGTTTGTGTGCACATTTCTGGAAATCCTAAGAACTGCAGATGTCATCTATTTCATCAAAATCGTTCAGATGATGAAATTAGTCACTCTGGCTGGAGAAATCTTTCCCAGCGTGCCTTCGGCAGCTATTGCAGCCAGATGTCTCACTGGAATGACCCCTGGATGCCACTCGGGGTGGGGGGTGGGGGGGGGGGGGGGGGTTAGGGATGTGTGTGTTGGGGAGGGGGGCGAGAATGGCGGGAGGGGGGGGAATTGCTGGAAAGATGATGTGAAATAGTAGCAAGCTTGCCTCCCGAATGGGTTACTGATGAAATGATGGAATTTTCATTGAGCCCCAGTGAGATGGGCTAAGTAGGGCCTCAAGCCACCTCCGGCGCTGGCCTCCGCCTCCCATCGACGTCCCGCAGAACCCTATTAGTTGCTTTGATTCCTGGGATTCCTTGCGAAGGGGAGCCTCAGACGGCCAGAGCTCTAATATTTCATGCCGGGTATCAGACTAATAGATCACAGCAATGGAAGCCATAAGGGGCAGCATTCCTTGAAACAGGGCTTGCGGGGAGAGACGGGAGATGTAATTGGTCAGTTCATGCTGTTTGAAGGTGCAACAACCATCCCTCGTCAACTCTCTTCCCCCCCCCACCCCCTTTCTCCCTTCGGCTGCAGCTGTAGGTGATGGAGGTGGTGGTGGGGAAGGAGGCTCTGCAGCCTGACAGGCAGGAGGAATATTGCCCTGGTGTCTGCTCATAGTGGCCATTAATGCTCAGAGCTCTAGTAAAGAAGTGTGTACATAGACTACTGTTTGCACAGAAATCACATTTTGTAGCAATATGTGTTAGGGATGTAGTTGTAACTAGGGATGCATGAAATTGGATTTCGATATGCTGATATTTTCAAACTAATTTTGGCCGATTGTCTGATTGCCGGTGCAGATACCGATATATATACACATAATTTTTTCTTTCATTGAAGAGAACACAAAGTATCTTGTGTGCTAACCTATTACTCTTCTTGTGATGTCCTGCTTGTAGAAACAGACATAAAACATTTTCTTTGATTCTACCTTAGATGAATCTTTAAACAGATGTAGACATCCACTCATGAAACATAAGGAAATCATTTGATCTTGGACTAGATCTAAAATACGCCACAATACATTTAAAAAAAAAAAACGTAATTCCCATCCTACTTAAACAGGTTTGTATGATGCTTCCCTGAGACTTTATAGGCCAGGCGAATCTGTGGAACTTACCTGTCGATGCCAATAATTAACTTAAGTTTTTATCTTCCAATACCGATGTCATACCGTGCATTACTAGTTGTAACATTGCTCTACTGCTTTGTTCACTATCTTTCAGTTATATATGAATATATATACATACAGTATATTGTATATTTGTTTGTATTTTTATGTATACAATGAGCAGGTGTGTGTAGGGGTTGAACGAGCATTCAGAGATGACATTTACAGCTCCCGAAAGTGAGATCACCGTGTTTATGTGGCCAGCCAAGGTGCAAGGCATCAACTCCTTGATGTGTTTCAGGTGACAGAGAAGACGTAGCCATGCTCAATAAAAGTGTCTGATTTAATGTCTCCCCGTCTGTCACAGCATGCCTCAGTTGACATTACCCATGATTCTTGACACATGTAACACACATGCATGGTGAGCATAGGTGGCCCTCTCTTCTCATCTCTTCTCTTCTCTGCTCCTCTTCATTCCTTTTCTTTCCACTTCCCTCCGCTCTTCTCCTCTTCTCTCCTCTCCTCTCCTCTGGAGTTGTGAGTTATCTCGTAGAGGCAGCTGGGAGCGGTGAGGTCATAGCGTGGGGACCCCCGTACCTCTGTCCCATTTCCACGCTGCTTGGCCTTCGCCTCCAGCTGTCTGTCCAGCTGGACCATGCGCCCGTCACTGGACACTCGCCGCCCCTCTGCTCTGCTCTTTTATGGTCAACAGTGTGACAGGATAAGTGCAAGGATGTATTGTGCAGACAGGCGCTTCGGTGCAGTTGTGATGCCTCCAAGGAAGCCAGGATCTCAGCGGAGATCCGCCGAGAGCTAGATGTTGGCAGGGATCTGGTGATTATTAGTGTATTTTTGTGTCATGTGTATTTTTTTTCCATTCTTTCTCCTGTTCCAGCCTGTGTATGTCACGGACCTTCTCCAGTTACTTCTAACGAATGATATGCTTGAATTTCGTCCTCATACTGTACTTCTCTGGAAAAGGCATTTTTTTGTGTCCAGTGATGTTACGAATGTCCCCAGATAATCAGCTGTAAAAGTGCTGTAGGTCAGTGACTGTTAACGGTCTCCATTCAGGTTGCAAATCTGGGGAAAAAGCTCAGCTCCACTTCAGATGGGTTTTTGGTAGTTGAGTAGGCAGGGTTTGGAGCAGCCTCTTTGACAGCCACCCAGCTGCCTATAACTGGTTTACCCCTTGTGTTGACTGACTGGTGGAACCACACACTCCGATGCCCACAAACTCAACACACTCGCCACTCACAACACACTTCACTCAATCCTCTGTGCAGTGGTGAGCGAGAGAGCTAGGCAGAAATGGAAGGTTACGGACTGTGGCTTTTCTATGAACTGAACATTACTTTTTTCTTTTTTTTCCGCTCCTCACACTATAAGGTATCTGCTGACGATGATTTGTATTCAGTCTATTCCCGTTTCATCTATTTTGAGGTTGAGTGGACACAACTCGGCCATGCTCGGAATCAGACAAGCTATGTTGCACAAATGTCATGTCGCTGTGGGCGAAATGGATGTGAAATGTGCAGAATCTCTTCCATGTGTTCTGTCTCATGTGCTGAGTTCATTGTCATAAACAAATACAGATGTGTAAAATGTAATTAATTTTGGTTACGTCAGGCACAGAAAGCATTTTCAGTTACTTCAGCCACTTACTAACCTAGCTTGTTAAATAGTACAAAGGCTCTCTCGTGCATGTTGTTATGCTCTTTATAAATATTTATGTATATATATTTATAAACAAGACAAATGAGTATTTCAAGGTAAATATTTAGATTTTGTGTTCTCCCTCTGCTCTTCATAAGGCCGTGAGTGAGCGAGCTAACAAGCCTACTAACCCCTAGTCTGTCTCAGCGTGAAGCATGTTGTCGTTTGAGGAGCCCCTTTCACCCGGACTGTCACCCGTACATGTCTGGCCCCAGAAAAATGACCCTCCAGCGGATATGGCTGGGGTCAGGGGGTTAGCATGGCAGCTGCTGCTAAGATTCAGCACTGGAACCAGGGGTCTCCACCTGCCATTTCCGGCTGCCATTTATACAGCCAAACGTGACAAGCGAGAGCAATTCGGACGATTGTTGCACGATGATATCACTGGATGGAGAGCGGGGGGACTGACCTCTGCGTGAGTGTGAGGGAGATGTCCGTGAAGTGAAGTGCACGTAAATCACGGAGTTCCGCGTGCTAAATGTGGGAATGACGCAGCAAGAGCGGCATAGTTTGTTTTCCCTCCCCTGAGCCCTCCCCTGCATCTCCAGAGACAGTTTTGAGGTGAAACACCTAATGTGTGAGGGAGGATAACAGTGAGAGCTGTGTGTGTGTGTGTGTGTGTGTGTGTGTGTGTGTGTGTGTGTGTGTGTGTGTGTGTGTGTGTGTGTGTGTGTGTGTGTGTGTGTGTGCGCGTGTGCGTGCTTGGTACAGGAACCTGATCGCTCTGCCTCTCTAGGGACGTTATGCAAAATGTCAACCGCTATGCAAAGCTGTCACGCTTGTATCTTTCAGCATATTACTCTTAATCTCAGTCAGGTTTAAGGCTTCACGTAGCACCAGCACAGCTGGACTAATAATGCTAGGAAGAGAGGAGGAGGAGGAGGAGGAAGGGAGGAAGGGAGGGAGGGTTAGCTGGAAACCTTTCAGCTCGGGCCTCTCCCTCAATTCCTCCCAGGGTGCCCCTTATCTGATCGACTCCTCACTCTCTCCCCTAAATGCACAGTGCAGGGTAATTGGAAGAAGGAAATGAAACAGACATGATTTTACTAGCACGAAGAGGGTGAACGAGAATGGTGTTGCCATTACAGGCCGCCCAGGCACATGTTGCCAGTGCAGCTCTTGGCTTCCGTCTTCTGAAAGGTGGAAGCTTACTCTGCAGAACACCCGAACCTCAGATCTCCGACCGCCACTGTTGTCTGTGGAGCAGTTCCATCTCCGACTGTGTGGGAATGTATGAGCGTGAAGCAGTATGTAGTTTTTGTCAGCAATTCCAGCTAGGTCAAGAGTCATGCTGCATTGGCTTGGTCAGGCTTCATTAGATGTGTGACGTCACTTCTCCGATGCATCTGTGGCATAGGTCTTCTCTCTCTTATCAGTTGCTGTCTGGGTGGACAGCTGTAATTCTAAATGTAGCTCTCATATGTTCCATGTTTCACGGCGAGCTTCCTGTTGGTGATGGGTGGGGGGTGGGGGGGTACATTTTTCACCTGTCTATACACCCACACAGACACTCTTGAAGTTCAAGGCAGGGAGGGGGGGTCAGATCTAGAGAGGGAAACTCAATACACACACACAAACACACACACACACACACACACACACACACACACACACACACACACACACAGACACTCATTCCCTGTCTGGCTCGTGGCGGCATAGGGCACTCCAGGGTGTGAAGTGTCTTCCTGATTTGCTCACACAGGAAGTGCACATTGATTCCTGTCTACTGCTGGACTTTATGACTCATACAGTGAGTGCTGGAGTACAAGAACCAGGATGGAAAAAAAACCTTCAGCTCCTGCTGTTTATTTTGGGGTATTGAAAGTGCGAGCAAAGTGAGGTAACACTGCAGGAATCTCTAGTTTTTGATTACATCTGAGATATAGAACTGACGGACAGTGCACAGGTGACCTTCAAAAAACCACAACAGGATATTACATTAATTCTCATTTCTGCACTAGTTATTTTCTCAGCCTTGTTCTTCGCACAAGTACAAGATGATTACCCGACTGAGTCACGCTGAGACGTTGGCTCGGCGTGTGTGTGTAGTTTTATTTAATTATATTCCAACCTCATATTTCATTCCCGATGTGACATTTTCAAGATATTTTTCCCCCCGCAGAATGTAGCAGATCTGCAGGGCTGAGATTATATAGTCAGGCGTTGGCAGCGCTCACATCCGGCTGTGATATAGCTGGCTGTGGCCGTGACCACACTGTGTGGATAATTGATGCCTGTCTTTCTCGGGCATGGCAAGCCGTTAAGCCCTGGCTCACTTGGCCCATCGTGGGCAAGCGGTGCTGGTGTCCGGGTCCAGTCTAGTCAGCTCCTTCATTAGCCGGTTGGCCCATCAAACTCAGCCCCGGTTGCACAACAAGCCGGGGGCCGCGAGGTGCCAAAGTCATCATTTCTAGCATACTGTAGCTGCTTTGGGGTTTCTTGATCAGCTCAGTGGTGAAGCAATTTTGCCTTCTCATGCCGACCAGACTCCTTATGCAGAATCTGGCCATGGCAGAAACCACAGCTTTGAGCAAGCAGAACTACGGTTTACGGCTACGGTTTAGCCGGGTGATCGGAAGCATCTCTCAGGGTTGTCCTCAGGCTGACAAGGCCCCTAAAACGAGCTGAAGCAAACAACTATCAGAAGAGATGGTTCATCCCCTTTCGCTAAGTCAACCTTGTAGCGGCTGCTAACGTCTCCCTGTGGCTTGTTTTACCCTACATGCATATGTTATAATGCCTTCTGGCATCTCCACCTGGCTTGGTTTACCCCTCATGCATACCGTATAGTAGCCCCGAGGCATCTCCTTCTCCGCCTCACCACTGTGGAAGGCAACTGTGGAGGAATCGCTTGGCCTATCAGTGTGCTGACATGACAGACAGCGGAGATAGAGCCGGTCGTAAACCGAGGCGCACGTTTAGAATTCCCCCGTCTCGTTTCCAAGCTGGGGATATGTTGTAGATTGGGATGTGGGTGATCTCACTGCACGGAGTCTGCAAAGTTGTGAAGGGGGAAAGAGTGCCTCTTAGGTGTAGAGAGGAGCTAGCTTGCTCCACTGCTGCTGCTGTAACACAAGTGGATTGTTGTGAAGAGAATTGAGAGACTCCAGTGGTTCTCTGAATAGTGAACTTTGCCTTTCAGCTTTCCTCAGTTCAAGAGAATTTGAGTCACTCAGTATTTGGAGTCAGTCAGTAGGCTACTCTTGGCTTCATCTTTATGCCTGGTGGAGATGAAGGGAAAACTGATGTAAAACTGAGAAAAGGATTTTTGGTGTGTAGTTATTAACATACATTAACTGGATCCTGCAGCCAAGGCTCCGGGGGCTGGTGGTGTTGAAAGCTTTAAAGTCACAGGCTGCCAGGGTTAAAGAAATAAAGACCTCTGAACCATCCCTCACAAACCTCTGCACCCCGATGTGTCCCCAGTGCAACATCAGCTCGGGATGTTTGATTAGCTGGGCACTGTTAGCGGGAATTAATATAGACCTGGCTCCTGTTGAGTGCCTCTCGGCTAACCCAGACCTCCCAGTAGTCGAACCTGCCTTCCCAGTGAAGGATGGCTGGCCTCGAGTGCTTCGTGGGGCCATGGTTAGCACGTCCACCTTACAGAAACCGTATAACTCCAGAAGTCTCGTTTCCCCTCCGTTAAAGGTGTACTTGAAGGGAGAAAACACATGGCAAACAGGCAGATGCCTACAGCCAGGTGTGTGCTAGTTCTAAGCCCTTGTTTATGTGTGGGACGTTAGTAGACTGTTCTGTTTTTTTGACAGTACGTTAGTAAGGGTTTAGTCTGATTTGAGGCATCATTGGGGAAAGCAGGCCCGTGTAAGACCTTTGGCTCAGACTAGCGTGGAGGGTCACTGCCAAGGAGCAGCCTGGCATGGCGTTGAGACAGGCTCACCTAGCAGGGCTGCGCTCGCCTCCGTGTCGGAGTTTTCAGACACAGCACGCGGCGCCGGGGATCACCGGGCAAGGGCAGCTGCAACCATATGTCGCGACAGCAGCTCTGCTTGTGTTACAACAAGCAGGGGCGCGTGGAGACTCAACACATCCGCCCCCTGCTGACAAGGCTAACAATGAGGCCATATAGAAGAATAGCACAACACTAACATGTCCCCCCCATTTATTTACACCAGCACCCCGACAAGAAACGCTGGGAAGAATCTAGAAATATCGTAGAGTGTGTGGAACATGTGCGTCATATTAGGTCAGGGGATAAACTCTGTTTTTGTGTTTATTGGATGGCCATCTTGTTTTGGCGTCCAGTCGGGTCACTAATGCTTTAACTGTATCTTCCAGTGTCCGCCTCTCGCTCACTCTCTGTGTGGTACGGGAGCTCGGAGCACAGCCAGCTGCCCTGCAGCGAGCGATGGACTCTTATTGGTCAGCTGTCCAGCACACGCCGCACACATACCCGGAGACACATTAGGCTAATTTAGGGCTGCCGGGAGGAGAAATAATTCAATCCATCAACAGCAGTTGCCCAGTCAATAACCAGGAAAGGGGCAGGGTGGACGCACTCCCCTGGGAGGAGGGGACGGAGGAGGGTGGAGAGGAGTGATGTGGAGCGTGGGGAGGTGAGGGGACGCTTAGGGAGGAGTGGGGAAGGGAGGACCACTGCTTTTGTCTGGTCATTGATTGTGTCCTCTGCCCAAATCCTAAGTGATCCTGGCTGTATCTCCTCCTCATCTCCGTGGCCATCGTCCCCCCCTCCTTTTGTTCAGCTATCATCCATCACTCTTTGAGCGCGCCGAGCACAATGGTGTCCATTTAGGTGCTGGTGGTGATGAGCTCGAGCGCGAGCCGACCTCATCAGCAGCCTGCCACCCTTATGTTGTGCTGCTGCAGGGTTATCACAGGGTCTCTATCGCTTTCTCTCTGTCTTTGTCTCTGTCTCCCATTCTTTCTCTCACTCTCTTTTACCTCTCTTTCTCACACACAACACTTCCTTCTCCTTTGTCTCCCTATCTCTTTCCCGCTTTCCCCGTTTCTCAGACGAAGTTCAAAAGCTTCAGTGTTTCTTAGCAACAAAGCCCATTCTCCTTCCGTATGCTCTTCTGTTTGCCGAATTCCGGCCCAATGCAAATCCCACAACCGGCTGTGTAAAAGCTGTACGCACACAAAGGAGGAAGTGGCTCGAAAAAAACAAGCTTGTGAATGGTGTAAGGCCCGAGCAGCACAATAGCATCAGCAGTCATGGTGCACTCCACTTAGAGAGAGTGGCACATAAACCCATTTATGCCGTGCTTCAGCAAAGCGTTTTATTGGAGCAGCGTGTAGGCGGGCGGTTTGCCGGCCTCGCTCAAGAGAATACCGTCAGAGGATCAACTAGAGCCACTGCTTCGGCGAGGGCCGGCCAGAAACGCTCAGAGATCAGTTACAGTGCTTGGGCCCACTTAGCAGCCGCTTCTACGAGAGGTCTGGACAGGACAGGATGCTCAGAACATGCATCTGATTTGTGTTTTTGAGTAAATCTGTTCTCAATTGAATTCTGTCTGACGTAGTTGTACTGCTGTGTAATACAAGTTCATTGTATTGTGCTGGTGTAGAGTAGATGCTCAGAGCGTGGGGTATAGATGACCCATTGACTAGTATGCAAGAGAACCTTCCCTGTGTTGGCAGTTTTTCTCATGTTCATGTGCACGTCTAGATCCACGGTGCTGTGGGCGTACCTCATCGTGTGAGCCAAATTCTCTTTCGCAGTTCTCCTGCTGTTACCGCGTTTGTTCAATCAAGTCAGTCCTCATTTCCTGGTTTCAGATGAGAACTCCTGCAAAGGGGCTTAGAGAGCCAGTGGGAGAAAGAGAGAGAGAGAGTGAGCCTCTCCGTGTCATGGATCTGCACTCATTGACAGTTCAAACGGGGAGAAAGGGAGCGAAAGAGAGCAAAGGAGAGCAAGAGAAAGAGAGGGAGAGAGAGAGGGAGGGAGGGAGGGAGGGAGAGAGAGTAGGTATAGAAACATGTGGCTTTCATTGGAGGCCGTTTTTGCGAAAACATCCCAGGCTGTCCTCAGGCACAGGGGTCAGCGGCCCCCACAACAACTGAGCCTAAAGTAAACACCGCTCCAGAGTCTCATCCTCAGCCACGCTCCGCACCCGACAGCACACATGGAAATAAGGTGTGGGAGAAATGAATGGATCCTCTGACTGAAGTCACAAGCACATTGATTTGATTTACTATTTGGTCCTAAGTGTTCTCTGTGTGTGTGTGTGTGTGTGTGTGTGTGTGTGTGTGTGTGTGTGTGTGTGTGTGTGTGTGTGTGTGTGTGTGTGTGTGTGTGTGTGTGTGTGTGTGTGTGTGTGTGTGTGTGTGTGTGTGTCTGTGTGTGTGTGTGTGTGTGTATGCTCTCTGTAGCTGAACTGGCAGGGGAAAGCAATTGCAGAAGCATCTGCTTGAGGTATTGTTGGACTTTATTCAGTTAAATGTCACAAACCAACACAAAAGCTGAAAGTGAGGAGGATCATTTGTCTGTATACAACTGTGCTCTTGCGATATAGGCTTATAACCTTGTTTTGTGGTGATATATGTATTATTCACAGTGTATGTTACATACACACATACAAACATTCTCTACCTAACATTACTCCCATTCTTTGTCACTCCAACGTTTAGCAAGGGAAGTGTCAGTTCCCCTGTGTTGCTAGCAGTATGTGCCCTTTCTGCACTGAGTTTCTCACCATGAAAATAAATCCCCTGAGAGTTCAAAAGGTCACAGGCAGACCAGTGGCCAGTGACGTCCACAGTGGAACTGCAAAGGCTCCACAACACCTCCAGCAGCCCCCCCCCCCTTTTAATAGCAGGATGGATGGCTATGGTGTGCACCTTTATTGAAGTGAGGGGGTTCAGAATCTATTAGCGCCTTGGGTTTTCTATTAGGCTTTTGTGTTTACAACATTGTGGTGCCCCCGCTTTCAGTCTCCGCATCATTCTCTGCCGTATCGATTTACATTATGTCGGCCATTAGCTCTGGCAAAGCTGTTATGCAAATGAAAGGTTTCCTTGGTGATGACTGACAATGAATGTCAATGCGGGGAGAGGTGAACAGGAGAGGGGAGATGATGGGATGTTTGTGTGGGTGGGGGTGGTGATGATGGCAACTTTAATGTGGATTTCTGTTCTGTGTGTTAACGTGTTTGCTGCAGCTTCCAGGCACGTATCCGGCCTTGTCAACCTCAGTGCGGGCTCGTAAAGAGGCACCACACTTGTAAATAGCGCGTAGCTTCATAAAGTGTGTCGTCTTGTTTCCACTGACTGGAATTGGTTTGACATAGGAAGTGTGGTACCATAAAGTAATGTTAATTAACACTCTCTCTTCAGTCTTCCACTGAAAATGGTGGTCGGCCCCCTTCTTTCTGATTACAGAAAGCCATCATTTAGCATGTCTATTGTACATCGATATATTGTACATTTAGGAAACCCTGTGGATGTTTGTGGCTAATAGTTCTGTATTTCTGTATTGTCGTTATCAATATGAAATGGGAAGAACTGAATAGTGAGTGTTTTGAGCAGCCTCAGTATTTTGACAGTTTATGGAATCTGTGGTCTTTCCTGAAGCTATCAAAAGTGGGTGATGATGACAAGGGTCTCTGCCCCCCCCCCCAAAAAAAATGAATTCACAGGATTTGGCCTGAGTGACCTGACAAACTTCTCACTATGTTTGCTCCGGCAGGACAATGGTTTGAACCCTGAGGTGACACACGCAAGCTAGCTTCCTTTTTTCCCATGTCTGGCTTTCTGAAGCCGAGTGCAACAGCAGCACAGTAACCCCGCCCACACACACACACGCTCACACACTGACACACACACACGCACACACACTCACACACACACACACACACACACACACACACACACACACACACACACACAAACACAAACAGACACACACACACACACATGCCTCCAAATGAACCATTGTTTTCCTCTGATAGTAAACACTCATGCCTGACCTACTTGCCATTGTTCTCCAGTGATAAAGACAAGGAGTAGTAATATTTGGGAAACAATTCCACCATTGTCGGAGTCTCTTTTTTGAATACAGCTGAGTTAGCTAACACTAACTCTCTTAACACTTCTTTGTGATGACAAGGCTATAATTAATGGTAGAGGCACTTGAGTGTGTAGCAAACACACCTTCACAGGGAACCTTCAAGAGAGTGTGTCCTTTATTAAGTTGGGCACTATTACTCAGCGGACTTTCCCTCAACATCCTTTAAGGAAATGAGGAAGTCCTTGTGCCGCGATTGTTTTTTTCTTCATACTTTATACTGTGTGATTTCCTCACTGATATGGGTCACCGGACAACAAGCTCCACATTCTAAAGCTGTAGCTGAAATAGCCCAGTAATTACTGCTGTTGAAGCCTCTTCCTCAGAGCACTCATTAAGGTGAACTCCGTACACAGACGTCAGCCTAATTTGATGCTCAGTCTTGCAGTCTGCCATTGCAGACTTTCGAGTGAGATGCTCTCTGCTCCTTTGATGTGTGTGTGGAAGTCGAGCACCGATGCTGTGCCATTCACCCCTTCCAAGTTAAGGAGCGAAGCGGCCTGTTTGTCCCGGGGTGTTTCCAGCTCCGCTCCCCTCCTCCCCAGCGGGATGAAAGAGGCAGCTCTGCTCCCCACTGCTGGATGTGACAGAATTCATCACGCTGCCGTGGAGCTGTGATCATCCGCCGAGCCATGGCTCCAATCAGGCCCTGATTGCCGCTGTCAGTTGGTGACAGAGGCGCGGATTGATCTGTACTTCTCTGTGGAGGAAGAAAGTGCGTGTGTGTGTTGTGTGTGTTTCTGTGTGCGTATATGTTTGTGTAAATATGTGTGTATTTGTCTGATGTTATACGAATCAGCCATATGGAGAGCTCTACTCTAGCCTGCTGCAAAACACTAGTCCAGGCCTCAGTCGCATTTGTAGTGATCTGGATCGCAGAGACTCGCTCCATGTTGAAGGCTGAACAGGGAGTGGGAGCTGACCCCTGACCCCCCCCCCTCCCATGCCATCCCCAAAACCACCCCTGCCAGTGGAGGTGGACAGGTATCCGCTCCCTCAGGCGGAGAGGCCCTCAGAGCCACTTTGGCTATTTCATGCTTCCAGAGGGACGGCATAAAGAGGGGATCGATTTCACTGTCTGGTGCTGTAAATCTCCCAGCGAGGCTTCCTCCTGGAGCACAGCTCATTCTAGTGTTGGAGGTTTGCAAGTTTTGAAAATGCATTATTCTGCACTATTATGCATTATTCTGCACTATTCTGCATTATCAGTGGTTCCCAGAGTGTGTGTGTGTGTGTGTGTGTGTGTGTGTGGGGGGGGGATTACAGTAAGGGGGGCCAAGGTGGAGGGTGAAAAAACAAGGACAAGAAATGTACACAACCAACTACAGGTCAAATGTTGTATGGCAGTGCCCTTACAGCGTAGCACAAACTAACCTATTGGTGTTGTACTTTGTCTACTTTGTACTTTGGTAGTTCAACAGACATGCACCTAACATTGAATCACCTGGTGAGAATTTAAAAATGCAAGAGCTCAAAAGATATATAAATATTTCAACTGAAATGAAAATGTTTAACTGTTCAAATGTAGAAACAATGTTTAAGAAAAGCTATACAACAGCTGCATTTAAATTGCACAATTAGACAATTTTCATTGTCAAAGGGGGTCCTGCCATGAAAGGTTTGGGAACTGCTGCATTATGCCATCTAGAAGTGTTGGTTAGTCAGGCACAGCTGCAGAGCAACTTGTGTTGCAGTGTTCTGCAGTGCAGAGTAATGTAGCGTAGTCTGTGATGAAATTTTAACCAAGAATAGATTTATGAAGACATCTCCGAATGCTTTTGCCAGAGGGTGGAGCGTGTAGATTTATGTGTGGGGTTGGTTTTTTTCCTTCAGTGCTCGCGATTTATTCAAGTACCTCTTGAAGAACAGCATGAAAGATGTGGTGGTAGAGACACATAGAGAGAGAGATTCAGAGAAGGAAACAGACAGAGAGAGAGAGAGATTCAGAGAAGTAAACGGAGAGAGAGAGAGAGAGAGAGATTGCAGTGAAGGAAACAGAAAGAGAAAGAGAGATTTTCAGTGTGAGAGCTGGTTTGCTTTCAAGGTTTCATGAGAGTCCTTACCAGTCGTTTGCGCGTGTGGGTGTGTGTGTGTGTGTGCCTGAATGCGTGTATACGTTTGTGTGTATGTGAGTGAGTGTGTGCATCTGGGTGATTCTAAGCACAGGTTTTGTGTATGCACGTGTGTGCATCTGTTTTTTGTTTTGTTTTTCTCTCCAACCTGTTTAAAGCCCGGTGAGTCAAAGACCTGAAACCTGATGCAAGTCCTCCAGCTGACATATTTCTTTCCCCTCCGCTCGGAGAGTCAGATGAAAGCACACAAAGAGAGAGAGAGAGAGAGAAGAGAGAGAGAGAGAGAGAGAGAGAGAGAGAGCAGCCCCTGATGCATACTTGGCATTGAGTCCCCCCCCCCTCCCCCCTTTGCTCCTGTGTACTTGAATCTCTGCTCTTCCCCCCTTAGAAGAAGGGGCTGAGGAAAACAAACAATGCCCTTGCTAAAAGCCCCAAATGAATTGCGAACCTGTCTGCTTTTTCACAGGCGAGTGTGTCTGAGCCGAATGTCAATCACGCCAGCCTGGCGGAAGGGCTCTGGCTCATTCATTACCCATGAAGCCTCCGCGCTCGAGACAAGGGAAGAGTAGGATGGCTCCAGTCCCAAGAAAAAGGAAGGGAAAAAAAAAGAAATGAAATGAATGTAGATGAAGGAGTGGTCCTTCAAGAATACATTTCTGACCAAGCCTGGTTGCTCTGACCCTGGTTGTACAAGCCCTGTTTGGCACTGCTGCTGCTGCTGCTGGTTTTGCCCGGGATCCCTTGTCCTTGGTGCACGCCTGTGTGCCTGTGTGGCTCCACGGCGCCACGCTCTGATAATAGCACCCACGTCGGGTCCAGTATCAGCCGGCTTCCTGCCTGGGGGGGCGGGAGGGGGCTGGTGTGTCTGGCCAAGTGAGGCGGTGACAGAGTGCTGCCCTTGCCTTGAGATGTCATGGGCAGGGGAGGGGCCCAGATAAACGGCCCAGCGTCCAGATCTGCTTCCCCCCCCCCCCCCCCCCCACACACACACACACCACTCACCATCCTCCAACCTCCCTCTCTACTCTTCTCTACTGTACACGCTGGGGAAGGAGCCACCTCATCAGAAAATGCCATTACACCCAGCGACCTAGGGCCAGACTTCTCTCTCCCCCCTCTCTTCTCTCCCCCCCCTCTCTCCTCTCCCTCTCTCTCTCCTTTCTCTCTCTCCCCTGTCTCTCTCTCCCCCCAACTCTCTCCTCTGTCTCTCTCCCCCCTCTCTCTCTCTCTCTCTCTCTCCTCTCTCTCTCCCCTGTCTCTCTCTCTCTCTCTCTCTCTGGGCTCTCTCCAAGCCTCTTCTGCTTGTCGTGCTGGCTGGGTAATTTGAGCCTCCTGGTCTGCAGAGAGTGCTCTGTGTGCTGCTTCGTATGCAGGTATATGCTCCTGGTTCACCACCTCGCCAACTACAGAAGCCTGTTCGATCTGACAGCGCGAGGAACCACACAGGAGCCCACACTGTCAGTGTCTCGCCGGGGCTAAGACATCCTGTGTTTTTTCCTAGGGAGGTTAACTAGGAGAGGCTGTAACCCTGTCAGGAAAATATGACGCCCTGGAGACGAGTCGAGGCGCCTGTCATCGCGTTCGCCCCTCGTCACGACGAGAGAAAAATGGCAGCGAGGTGATGAGAAGCTCTTAGTCTATCCTCAGCTCATCCGAAAGCATCTCTCTGAATCAGATGAAATAAATTAAATTCTTAACTTAAAGGTTAGCCAAAGGAGCAATTGTCTGGGGAATGTGAGGGGAGAGTGTCTCTCCGAATGAGCGCCTTTGTGACCTGGACGGGGGAGAGGTGTTGATGACTCTGTGCTCTTTGAACCCTGGAATTGGCTCGTCAGAATACCCATGCGGCGCTTGTCTAATTGAAAAGCTGTAAGGCCAGGAAGTTACCTTGTAGTTATCAGAACCTCTGAGAGATTCTTTCCTCCCCTCTCCCTCTGCTCTATTTCCTTCTTTGGCAGCCGCTCTGAGATCGGGCCCCTGTGAGCCTCCGATCCCAGAGGTCCTCTCTGCCAAAGGGATTCTCTCTCTCTCTCTCCCTCTCTCTCTTTCTCTTTCTTCCTCTCTCTCTCTCTATCTCTCTCTGTGCTCCCAATCCTTCCCTGTGTCTGTGATGAAGAAATATGGTTCCAATCCGAGGTGGGCTGGGACACTGTTGTGGTAGTGCCTGCTGGGGAGAAAATTGATGTTCTCAGTAACAATAGAGGAGGGCTTAGCTTAGCTGTTTGTAGAACAGAATCAGACCCGGCAGACGTGAAGTGTGTGTGAAGGTGTGAGTGTGAGAGTGTGAGAGTGTGTGAGTCTGTGTGTGTGTGTGTGTTAGGGTGTGAGTGGGTGAGTGTGTGTGTGTGTGTGTGTGTGTGTGTGTGTGTGTGTGTGTGTGGGAGAGTGTGTGTGTGTGTGAGTGTGTGTGTGTGTGTGTGTGTGTGTGTGTGTTTGTGTGTGTGAGGGTGTGAGTGGGTGAGTGTGTGTGTGTGTGTGTGTGTCCCTTTCTGTGTGTATATGCAAGTTGATTTATTATGTTCTACTTCTCTGTCCTCCTGTTGCTGAGGCTGGAGGATGTTGTGTCCTGCAGTGGAGAGTTGTTAAAAGAAGCGGAGGTAGAGCTACGCTCCCAGTCAAAACAGCCCACAAGGCTTCCTGTCACTCAAACTAGCCGCTGAGCGTGGATCGGTAACTCTGAGTCACCTTGCTGATGTCTGAAGTTCATCAGACGTGTGCCTGGACTGGACTCTAACTCTCTAGTGTGGGTAGTGGGAAGCATGCTCAGCTGTTCAGGGTTTTTGTCATTAATCTTGAATCTTTTCCATCCACAGCTGGTGACATGTACATATTACATAGAAATGTCAAGAGTCTGTTTTATTTTCCTCTATCAATGTTGAATAGAATATCAAGCTTCGTCTGAGTCCAACTATTAGTGGTATTGATGCGAGTTCAGTGTACCTCTCAGTTAACCTCTTTCCAGCTGGTGTTCTAAGTGCTGTTTCTGCTTGGTCCTTATTTGGCATATCCATGGCAACGGCCGAGCATCACAGGTCTGACTCTGAGAGCACAGGTCTGGCACCGCGCCATTACACACACCTTCGCCATGCCAGCGCGGACGGTGGGAAACGGCATCCGCTATCTGCCCAAATGGCCATGCCAGGATGGTTCGGGAGAAAGAGAGAGAGAGAGAGAGAGAGAGAGAGAGAGAGAGAGAGAGAGAGAGTGCCAGGAGAAGGGAGCGCTGGTGGCAGAGGGTTGTTTTCACACACTTTGCTGGGGGACAGCGACGTTCGCATGGGCTCATAAAAACAGCACCTGAGGCTGTAAAGTGTCCCCTGCTCCGTAGGGGATGTGGATTACATGGCCGTTGATCTATCTGTCACTGGAGAGGGTCATTAACAAACCCCATTTTTTTTCCTCTCTCTCTCTCTCTCTCTCTCTCTCTCTCTCCCCTTATTTCCTCTGCACTGACTTTTCCCAGGGCAGGGTTTCATGGGTATTAGGAGGTATTCAGTGGGACAACAAGGCTTCAGTGCTGTGGGTAGACGCTGTTCCTCCGTGCTCTGAATGTAGCATTCACTCAATGACTGAGTGGCACTTTTATCCAGCTTCCCCTGTGTTTTCGTGGGCAGACCTCAATGTGTCCCGTGGGGATTTCAACACCATCAGAATTAAACTATTCAGACTACTTTTTAGTGTGAAGAAACTAAAATGTTCCCCAAAGAAATGCGCAACAAAGCAGAAGAAGATTATACCTCAGCGTTTGACACTATTTACAAGGATTTAGAAAAAGTTGTTTCTCATGACTTGTTTGCCACAGTTTTTTAAGTCTCAGCCACAGTAGATTGTTTCATGGTGCCTTCCTCTCTTGTGGCTTGGTCTGGCGAGATGTTCATGACAAATTGCTCGGAACTGCGGAGGCATTTGGTCGTGTTATGGCAAAATCTCCTCTGATGAAGAACCACAGATGGGCAGTCTAGCGTTTTCAAAAGATTGATTATTCTCTCATTCAAAACATTCCCTCTCATCTCTGTATCTCTCTCTCCCTCTGTCTCTTATACTCTATCTTATAAACACACACACACACACACACACACACACACACACACACACACACACACACACACACACACACACACACACACACACACACACACACACACACACACACACACACACACACACACAAAACAGGCAGATACACATTTGGTCACACACAGGCAGCATACACACACACACACACACACACACACACTCACACACACTCACACACACACACACACACACACACACACACACACAGGCACACAGGCACATATACACTCTCCTCACTCGGTGTGTTTTACAGTGTGAAAGTGGATGCACATCAGAGATACCAGGAGAGCGAGCCCCGCTGGCAAGTGGATGCGTATTGGCTGAACGGGTTGAAATATGATTCTCAATGGGGTCTCCCTTCCTGATACCACTTTGTAGTGATTACAGCACATTTATACATTACCTAATGTATCGCTGCGATGCTCAGCATATCATAACCCTAAATAGCCAGGCCCTGTGGGGCTAGCGTAATGCATTTTCTCCCCGTTTGTGAGAACTGTCACTTTCTGATCATTCCTTGATAAAAAAGAATGGGGCTTCTTAAATGCACCTTGGGAGGCTGGGGCTGGGGCCTTGTTGAATACCGATTATGTGGAATCATATCTGAATCCTCATCGCCGGCAGCCTCCCAGCTCCTCTCAGGTAAGCAGCCTGTCAGACAGCATCACTCAGCTTGATAAATTGCACTCTCGCGTTTCCGCATAACCCCCACCACCCCCACCCCCCCCAAACACCACCCAGCCGAGCGGCGAGGATTGAGAGCCAGTCTTGGGTGTCTCATCTGCATGCACACTCTGTTCCCAGCGCCTGGAGCTCGAGTTCCCTAACAGCAGCAGCAGCAGGGGCAGTCTGAGCACGTGCCCCGACACAACTCAGCTCGGCTCAGCTCGGCACAGCAGTGCAGCAGCCCGTGCCTGCTTCAAAGGGAACCTTTGGTTAACCACATTAGTGGCCCATTGTTGCAGTAGGGGGAAAAAAATGTATTTTCGTTTTTTTGTGCCAGCTTTACATCTCCGAGAAGCTGCGTCGGTTGGCCTTTGATGCTCTTGCTGTGGCTTTGGGTTGAAAATGGATACATGTTGTCAGAGGCGCAAGTGTGCCAGCCTGCGAAACAGCCCTTCTCGAGTTTTGTGTCGAGAGAGAGAGAGAATTCTGGACACAGGGCCTGCTTTTAAGCCATGATCACCCCCTCCCCACCCACCCCCACCCCCCTCCACAACCCCAACGAGATCAGCCCCCCGGACCAGCATCCGCAGAGCCAAGCAGGGCCACATCTGCTTGTGATTGTAGGAAGTCGACATGGGCATGAAGGGAGGCCCAGGCATCCCAGCAGCCCCTTTCCTCTCAGCCCTGGTAGGAGAGAGCGA
>NC_045153.1:24435759-24448259 GCF_900700415.2 Clupea harengus | reverse complement strand
TGACAACATCTGCTTTGTGTTTACCTCTTTGTGTGTGTGTGTGTGTGTGTATGTGTAAGTGTGTTTGTGTGCAGTGCACACAATTATGAATGAAAAATACAGGATGCATCCTGTGCTCAAACTGTCCACAAGGATGAGGAAGACTCATGTGAAGTACATCGGTGCACTGATATCTTTGTTCTTTGTGTATCTACGTATGTATGTATGTGTGACTGTGTATATTTATGTGGCTAGCATATGTATGTTGTTTTGTTCATATGTACAGGCGGTGTGTGTGTGTCTGTGTGTGTCTGTGTGTGTGTCTGTGTGTGTCTGTGTGTGTCTGTGTGTGTCTGTGTGTCTGTGTGTGTGTATGTCCTCAGGCAGTCTAACTCACCCTGTCAATGTCCCTCAGTCCATGTCAGTCCCCGAGCGGTCGTGACGCCGTGACGTCCACAGACAGTGACATTAAAAGGCCAGCGCTGGATGAGTGGTGTCTTCCCCTCCCCAGTCAGGGCCCGTCTGGCCCCACCGTCCCCCTGACACGAGCTGACACCGGGGAGGGGGGGAAGCCAGCATGACTCACCCTCCACACGTCCAGCTTCATTACTCCACAGCCTCCCTCACTCCCAGCCCCGCTGCATCCTCCCCCCAGTCATCCCCCCCCCCCCACGGCCATGGCTGTCTCCTCTGCGAGGCTCCCCAGCGTTGGTCATTATCCCAGAGGTACACGAGGCTGGCTGGCCGCTGCCGAAGACCTCCGAGTTCTCATTTACATGGCTTTGATTACGCGCTGCTCTTGTGTCTCATGCCGCGTCCCCTTAAGCGCCCTAAATGAGAGCTGAAGTACCTATTTCCTGTTTGCACTTAAAAAAAATTGCCGTGTGTGTAAGGCGAGTGTTCTAAACTCCCCTGTCATTGTCTTATTACTGACGGTGGGGAGGCCAGCCTGCATATCAATGACTCCCGGGGTCTGGACTCTGGACTCTGGCGGGCCAGACACCGGTTGTCTGAGGACGGGCTGGGCAGTCTCAGAGTTTAGCCCGAGAGATGTGGGAGGTGCTGGTGTAGATGTAATGGATGGGGACAGATCTGGCATATTCTTGGCAGCCGGGCGACAGTCTAATTGCCGCTCCCCGCTTGTCTGATTCCCCCGTGGGGTGAGAAGGGGTGTGGGATAAGGGGTTTGGGGGGAGTGTTCAGGTTCCAGCAGGTAGGGTGGCATCTCTCTCTCTCTCTCTCTCTCTCTCTCTCTCTCTCTCTCTCTAAAGTTTGGAGAGGCTAATCACAAGTGATGGAGATTAATAATTGGGGATGTTTACTGCTGGCAGTGCTGGCTAGCGCTGCAAGCGTGCAGTCAAGGGCCCCTCAGGGAGGTTTGCTTCTGTTTTCCCCAGCTCTCCAACACATCCTGTCGGGAGGTTTGCTTCTGTTTCCCCCAGCTCTCTAACACACGTCGGGGGGGAAAGCTGTTCTCCAGCCTGTAAGCACATCTCTGGGTGATTATGCATGGCGCTAAAATGTGTGATTAGGTCAGGTTCTGTTTTTTGCCCCCCCCCTCGCCTCGAGTCGCATGAAAGTGGATAATGTAAAATGAGAATTCAAGGCGAGTCATTTTAACTGCCTCGTTTGGCTGCTCATCAGCGAAGCGGAGCCTTTGAAAAGCTTGTGACATTTTGCCTGCTGTGAAATCCATAGATCTGCAGCCTACTCTTGCGCAGACCCAGATTTTCTTTCAGTAGCGGAAAATGGATTTTTTCTGAATAGCTATCTAGAAAAAGGAACATGATGGGTTTCTTTTTCTGACACAACAAGCTGACATTGTTGTAGAGCTCCTACATTGTTGTATTCTCTGCATCGTGTTTAAACATGATCTTTGCTAAGAGCTGGATCAGGGTGAGTCTTTATGCAGTAGCTTTATTCTCAGAGAATAGGTTTATGGACTGAGCTAAGGCACCATTACGTTACTTTTACTTCCCCCGTTCAGAAACATCTTGTGCCATCAAGAATCCTTGACCACCGGAGAACATAATCTGTCAGTCCTCTCGAGGAGCATCTCCTTCAATGTGTTCTGGCACACGTTGGATATTGTCTGTGTCCTTGGAACAAATTGGTTACAGGACGGCTTTGACTCTTTTTTAAAAGAAAGGGAGGGGAGGGGGAATCGGATGAGATGGCACATCTGGAGATGGCGTGCTGAAGACGGACAGTGAGAGCTCTGCTCGCCCCCCCACCCCACCCCGATGAATGAAAACCATGTGTGCTCCTCCTTATCCCCCCTCTCCTTCTCGTCTCAACCAAGCTCAGCTCAGCTCAGCTCAGCTCGACTCTGCTTGGAGACACGCCTTTTTTTGGATAGAGAAATAAGACAACGATGCTCAAATTCCTCGCCGCCTTGATGTGTGTGCTGTGCGGCTGTCTCAGGCGGGCTCGAAACCGCGCTCAGAAATCTTTGCGCGTGACTGTCTCATTTGCAGCGTTTTTCTTTCCCTTCACAGCATGCCGAGAGGCCCGCAGCTGCAAGGCAGATCGCATGCAAACGTAGATAACGCTGCTATTTTTTTATCACGGGCTGCCCCTCATTAATACGCAATTAGCCTCGGTTTTTGTTTTTATTGTGGGAGACGTGCGTGTATGGCATGATCATGACTTGATGAGTGTGTGTGTGTGTGTGTGTGTGTGTGTGTGTGTGTGTGTGTGTGTGTGTGTGTGTGTGCGTGCGCGCGCATGTGTTTGTTTCTGTGTGTGTGTGTTTCTCTGTGTGTGTGTGTTTGTGTTTGTGTCTGGCTGAGTGTGTGTTTGTGTGTGAGTGCAACAGTAATGATGTGTATCCATCCAGAGCTCCACTGCTGCTGCTGGAGGGAGAGTGTGAGTAGTGAAGGATCAGCCACAAGTGTGTCATGCTTTGGTGTTTGTGTGTGTGTGTGTGTGTGTGTGTGTGTGTGTGTGTGTGTGTGTGTGTGTGTGTGTGTTCTCCGAGTCTGAGAATGCAGTCGGTCCATTTGATTTGTTTTCCCCATGGTCTTGTAGTGCATTTCTGTTTGTTAGCTAAAGGAGTCATTATTGCCCACACTCTCAAACATACAGCTTTACGCTTTCTTTCTCACACGCCCACTCTCTTTCACTCATTCCCTCTCTTTTTCTCTCTCTTTCACACACACACACACACACACACACACACACACACACACACAGACATTAACATAAAATGCCATTTGAAACACACATAGCCAGACACACACAGACACACGCACATAGACACACACACACACACACACACACACACTCACGCACTCACACATTAACACAAAATGCCATTTGAAACACTCAAACATGCATACACACACGCGCACACACACACACATACGCACTTGAACACAAAATACCATTAGAAAAACGCCAAGAGTTAATGGCTTTGAGTGCAGCCCAGTTTCAATGCCCTTGTGGCGATGACCTCACTCTTTTACTAAGAGCTCTCTCCACTCTCCGCTGTGATCAGCCCAGCCTCGGTGCCTCCTCAGTGGGCTATGGCACTCATGTACGGCCCCTCTGCATCCAGGGGCTGGAACTGGTCTACTTACAGACTGGCCAGCCTTGATCATGCTTTTGTCCATCTGGTATCTTACAACAGCCTGAGAGTACAGAAGGAATCTAGTCTTGTCCCTGGGTTTGCCAGATGGAAGTTCCCCCAACCCCCTGTCTAATGGGATCCCTTGAGGATCCCATCTCACACACACACACTCACTCACGTACACACACAGTTATGTTTATGCTATCACACTCTGTGTGTGTACATGCAGTTCACACAGATACAAGAAAATCCATGAACACACTTGAAAAATCTATGCATCCTGACACACAGTTACTACATAGTATCTGACTTCTTCTCTTTCTCTCTTTCTCTCTTTCGCTCTCTCTCTCACACACACACACACACACACACACACACACACACACACACACATACACACCACACACACAGCCTACTGTAAATCACCCGCCCCCCCTTCACACACACACGCTCACGCCCACGCACGCACGCACACACACACACACACACACATACACACTCACACATTATCAATGCGCTCATGAGAGTGATGATGGAAAGAGTTAGTGATTGGCTGGGGGATAATTACTTGGCTGGCGAGTGTGCCTGCTGCCCGTGGATGACTCGGCGAGCTCGGAGCTCTCGCCTCACAACTGAACATCTGTTTATGGAGACATCAAAGTGGCATGCTGGCACGCCCGCGCAACCCACAAAAAAAGACAGGTATTTATGGAGATGCTCTGCACGGGTTAAAAGCCCCGTGTTTTTCTGTCTGTTGTCCTTTCTGTCTGACTCCTGGAGTTGCTCCTCTGGAGGTTCATTTTTTTTTTGCAAAAACAGGCCTCTGGGGAAAAAAAAAAAAAACCAACCCTTCCTTGCTTTCGTCTCTGTGTCTGTTTATCAGTCTGACAGTAGTTTGGGGTGCGTCCTTTCCTACTTTCTTTCTTCCTTTCCTTTCTTTTGTATCTCTCTTTCTTTCTTTCTCTCTTTCTTCCCTTGGAGCTGGTGGTGGTTAGTGCTTGTGTGGAGTGCTGATGGCAGGCTGCTGAGCGCCTGTTGTTGTGGGTTCAGGGAGATAAGAGCGAGAGGGCATCGCTGGGTTGTCAGATTTGATTCTGCTGTGCTGTTATCTCATGTGACCAGGGACACTCAGATCTGAATGGGGCTGCAGGCTGACGCCTCTCTCCACTTGTGAAAAGTGTGTGTTTTCAGGAAGCTGTAATTTCTCTACCTTTTTTCTCTTCTTGTGTGTGTGTGTGTGTGTGTGTGTGTGTGTGTGTGTGTGTGTGTGTGTGTGTGTGTGTGTGTGTGTGTGTGTGTATACCTTTAAGAGAATAACACTGAGTATAACAAATGTGATGTCATGTCTGTGCCATATAGTCACAAAACGTTTAAGTCACAAAACGTTTCCGTATATTCATCTGTAGGAATTAATATCCGACAGCAGCATTATAGATATAAAACAATGGGTTGTTTTGTTTCATGTATAACCGCCATTGTGCTCTGTGTCTGTGGCCAATGCTCTCAGATTAATTCTTTCTGTCTTATTTAAAGCTGAAAGCAACCTAGAACAACAGATTTCCTTCCATTTCCTTCGAGTGGCGTATGGAATATTTATGCGAACGCCCCCCGTTTATCTTGGGTTAACACAGTTTGATACAGTATTGTGAGGCGGTGATTAAAAGCCTGCCAGCTTCTCAGTGGTTTTCTCCTGTGGGGATTCCTGGCACGAGCACAGAAGTCTTCATTGCTTCACTGTTTCCTTTGAGCATCTCTGTTTGTTTATCTGATGCCCATTTCACAAGCCATCAAAAAGGGGGGGGGGGGGGGGAGGCCTGATCAGATGTACAGGTAGAGGGTGAGAGACTCCCTCTGATCATCCAGCAGAGGAAGTAATGTAATTGGGGAAGGGGGGGGGGGGGGGGCTCTGTTGGCACTCAGGGCTTGTTTGTCTGCGCGGATAACAAGAAGATATTTCCCTGCAGACCCAATCCCACTTCCATGCCATTAGTAGGCAGTCTATCGGTAGGTAATCACATATCCTGAGATAAACACTTTCCATAAATGGATTCTGCTTGTGAGAGGCGGGTGGTTTTCTCACTCCTGGTGTGCGGTGCTCTGTACCTCTGTAGAGTGGATGAGTGGGATCTGTAGCTGGCAAGTGGCAATTCATACTGGATGTGAACTGTACTTCCAGCCCCACGAGGGGGGGTAAAAAGGGCACAGAGGGCATCATGTTGCCCCTGCCTATCCTGCGGTATTGATCCTAGTGCCCCGTCATGGGTAAACACACGTGCTTCTGCTGCTAGCTACTCCACTCATCCACCAGAACCCCAAGCAGGGTCTTCCTGGCGATCGATCGCACTCGCTGGGGGTCAAACAGAGATAGCGAGCTACTACCACCACGGGGTTGCTCATTTTACCCCTTTTCTGTGTATTCTGCTTCTCCTACAAGGACAGATCTCTAAATCATAGTGAGTGTGTTGCATGTGTTGAATGGCTAATCTATGGTGTTGATCCGGTGTGCTGTAATGAGGGGTAGGGTGAGCCCTGCGGTGGTAGTGGCCTTCCTGGTGGCACATTGATTACTCCAGCCCCACCCCCCAACTAACTTCTGTCTCCCATCAACTATCCACATTCTGCACCTCCCCCCCTCCTGCCAGCCCTCCAGTGCTGTTGGTGGTTGGTGGCATGCAGCTCTAATCAGCCACAGTATGGGACATGGATTATTGTGATTGCCAGTGTACATGTCTGCATCCTGTTTGGAGAACTCCACTTATGCATAGTTTGCCATTTTTAAGCATGTGAGTGTGTGTTTTTTCTTATGTATGTGTGCACTTGTGTGTTTGTGTATGTGTTTATGTGTATGGTGTGGTGTATATGTGTGTGTGTGTGTTTGTTTGTGAGTGTATTTTGTCTATGAATATCTACTCCTGTGTGTGCATCTGTGGTTGTTTGTGTTTTGGGTCTGTCTGTTTGAGGGGTAGTGTTTGAGTCCATTTCTATGTGGTGGTGGTGATGGTGTGTATGATGGTGTGTGTGTGTGCACGCAGCGTGTGTGTCCGTCTGTGTGTGTGTGTGTGTGTGTGTGTGCGTGCACAGAGACAGGGGGAGGTGTGCGGTCTGTGTGCGGTCTGCAGAGGAGAGATGGCTGGGCAGTAAACGTATGCGAATGACAGAATGACAAATTATTTTTTCATCGATTAAAACTAATGCATGTTCTGTTGCGTAGTGTGCGTGTAATTTATTTATTTTAGGGCTGTCAAAGTTAACACGTTATTCTATGAGATTATTGTGGCCGAGATTAATGCAATAAAATATTTGAACGCAGTTAACGCAACTTTGTTTACTTCCGGTGCGCGTTGACCCATGGCACGAAACTGCCGCGTGTCTGCAAGTCAGTTAGATAGAAGAGACCGAGACGGTAGTTGAAGATAGAGAGAGCTGAGGGATTGTTGGGCGGAAAGTTTCTGTTTAAGAGGCAAAATGACAGAACAATCGACAAAACTAAAGTTGTATGTAGCATTTGTCAAGCTGAATGTAGCTATTACAGAAGCAGCTCGTCTTTAAGTTATCACCTTAATGCAAAGCACCCGACAGAAAGCAGTCCCAGGTTAGATGGTCGCCAACCCACACTCCACGACTTCTCTAGGAAATTAACTAGACCAGTCCGTGAAAAGGTTACCAACGCTGTAGCAGTTTAGGTTGCCGGTGACTGTCGGCCCATCAACATAGTTGAAGACGGTGGGCTGACTGAGGTGATTCGAATTGCTTCAGGGGACAATTCTTACGATTTACCGTCGAGGGGCACCATTGTGTCTCGCATATATTCCTTGTATGACGGCGAGAGAGCACGAAAAAAATACAATTGAACAACAGTGTCTAAAATACACGCTGTCTGAAGTGATTACTCGTTAATTTATAAGATTTAGTCTTGAGAAGAAAACAAACTTTTAATCACGATGAATCTAGATGAATGAATTTCAAAATGTGAGATTAATTAGTTAGAGAGAAAAAAAAAGTTGTGTTTATGAGCACGGGCTTCTAGCTGTCGGCTCCGCTGCTTAAGAGTACAGCAGCGCATATTTTCAAGTGTAACCATTGAACGGATCCCGTTTTACTGCCACAAGAGTTGTCCATCTTGTAAGTTTAACTGCCACAAGAGTTGTTCATCTTGTAATAAAGATCTCAATGAGGAAACACGCTGTGTTTTTTTCTATTTTCACTGCATTTTAATATAGCCTATAAATAGTGAATTTTAATATAAAAATATTAATGATTAATCGAAAATCGATCGTTAATTCTCCCGACGATCGATTAAGACAATTTAATCGAATGCCCATCCCTGGCCAGAACAGTGGCCTGCTCGCCCCAGGGGACTCAGCCAGGGCGGCCGCTGCTGCTGCTGCTGCATGGACTCACGCCTCTCCTTTCTCCTCGTCTGTCATTCGCATACGTTTACTGCCCAGCCATCTCTCCTCTGCAGACCGCACACCTCCCCCTGTCTCTGTCCCAATGCTCTTCTTCAACAGAGCACTCTTCATCCCCCTCTTCTTCTCCTCCATCATCATCATCCATTCATTTCTCCTCCCCCAGTTCCCTTTGCTCCTTCCTCTTTCCAGGAAAATAACTTATCCCAGAATAGGCATCGCTGTCACCGTGACACCGTGTCCCACGCTTTCACTATTCAACATTTTGCTGTTGCTCATGATTGCATCACTCTGCAGTCATCATCATTATACAGTATGTGTGATGCTCTGGGGATGATGCTGGAGAGATGGTGATTTGTCAAGGTGGCTGCTGAGGCCGTGCCTGGCTACATTAGTCATGATTTCATCCATGTAGTGCAGGGGGGGGCTGCAGTGGTGAGGGCTGTGTGCTGGTCCTGTGTGGAAGACTGAGGGGGGTGGACAGAGCAGACCAGTGGAATAGCAACACTGATAGCTCTTCAAGTGAGAGCAACCACACACACACACACATACACACACTCACATACACATACACACACACTCTCTCTTTCTCTCTCTTACACACACAGACACAGACACACAGTAAGAGCCACAGACGATCAGTGCTGACCCAAACCTCACTTGAAGCCCTCTGCCAGTGCTCTCTAAGGTCAACCCCGCAGACAGGAACTGTGTTCAGAATTGCAGATATTTTTTCCCTCTCATTTTTTCTATCTCCATGTGGGCTGAAATCCATTTATGGAAAAACATGGAAAAAGCTGGCTTGCCTGCATCTGAAACACTTCAGATGTTCCTCTCTCGCTCATGAAAATGGACCCCTCCCTCCCTGTTATCCTCCTTTTATTGCACATTGTTCATACGCCACTCTCTCTCTCTCTCCTCCTCTCTCCAGATCAAAGGGGCCTCCGTTAACAAGGAGCACGATGTATTTGATTTGAGATATTGGATGATCTAACAAAGGGTGACACATTCTTGCAGGACTCATTGACCCGAGTCTTAATGAGGACGTGTCACCAATCTCTCTCTCTCTCTCTCTCTCTCTCTCTCTCTCTCACACACACACACACATACACACACATGCGTACACACACACACTATCTCGCTCTCTTTCTATCTCTCTCTCTCTCTGTGTGTGTGTGTGTGTTGAGGACCTGGGTGCTTTACTCTGAGAGAGTGCATATGCGGCTGTCGTTGCAACACGCTCTGACCACAGATGATTTGCTGCCTCCTCCAGCGGATGCCTGGAGCTCACGTGTGACTTTGGTTACACAGCAAAGGTCCCACCCCCCCACCCCCTCGGGAGGTCAGGGAGGGGGGCGATGTGTGGGACTCTAATCTGGACCAGTTATTCAACGTTACAGAATCCCACCGGTCCAAAGGCTATGCACAGCCTATACCAGTGGAATAACTCCGTCCAAGTATTTATCCTCCAGTGACATGCAGCACCAGAACGCATTAAGAAACACATGTTGACATTGACCTTACATATAAGGGACGTTTGAGTGATGTGTTTTCGCTCACGCGCTGGGGCTTGGTAGATGGTGATATATTTGATGTATTTCATTCATTCATTCATTTATTTATTTATTTATTTAATCATTCATTTATTTCCCCGGTCCTCTGGCCGTCTGAAGTCTGTCTGCTCTCGGTGCCCCGTATGGGAAAGCGCTTGGAGATTTACAAGGACTTGAGCAGAGGGGAGAGGGAGAGGGAGAGGGAGAGGGATGCATTCAAGAGGTTTTTCCTGTGGCCCAGGCCCTTTCCGGGCAGAGGATTAGACAGGCCCCCTTTGTGCGCCCTCCAGAGTCAGATGCAAACCAGTTTGGTCTGGCAGCTCCCCCTTCATTACGCCAGCTGAGGTTTCTCTGCAGGGTCCTTGTTGTGTCAGAGAGGCGAGCAGACTCCTTTTGTGTGTGTCCGTGGGTGTGTGTGTGTGTGTGTGTGTGTGTGTGATGTGGGTGTTGCGCATGTTTGCCTCTGTGTGTGTGTGTGTGAGGTTTTGAATATGCGTGCGTGTATGTGTGTGTGAGTGGTTGCGCGGTCGTATCTGTGACCGTATCTGTGCCTGTGTGTGAGTTTTCATGTGTGGTGTGTGTATCACGTCAACCCCACAATAAATCTATCAGAGATCTATATGGACTCCACACGCTGTATACGAGTGGGGGGTTGGGGCCGGGGCTCTGATTGGCTCGGTCTGATCTCAGTGGGAGGGGCCTGACCTGGTTTCTTTTGTGGATGTGTTGCCAGGGGTAACCGTCCCTGCGAGGATGAGAAAGAGGCTCTGAAGAAAAGCAGACCTGACCATATTGTGGCGATGCTGCTCACAGCTGAGGCGAGGCGAGGCAGTGCTGGGCAAAGATAACAGCCTGTATCTCCCCCCCCACAGCCCCATGGCTCTGATTAGCGGCCTTTTGTTAGCGAGCGTCTCGCAGCAAAGGCCAATTAATCTGCTTTTCCCATGCTGTGACTATGTTACAGTAATAGAGTGATGTCTCGTTGGTGAATTCAAAATGTGTCTTTAAAAAACTAGGCATGTACTTGAATAGTGTATTAATCAGTGCATGTAATGTGTGTGTGTGTGTGTGTGTGTATTTGTCTGTGTTTGTGTGTGTGCTTGTGTGAACTTGCTACAGTCAGGGCGTGGTGTGTGGTTTGGTAGATGTGTCATCACAATTTAGATGTGTGAATCTAATTGCCTGCTTAGCTAGTTGTGTTGGTATTCCTGACACCAGCCTCTGTAAAAAACACACAGCAGAGCATAGTCAAGACGTAAGCCACTGCCTCCAACTATGCCGAGATTACCAGAGGTAATCCTTTCAGCGTCTTTCTTTCTTTCTTTCTTTTTTCCTCCTTTCAATAGAATGTGGTTAAAGGAGTGATGTGAAACCCATATGTGCACACTGCACAGCTCTAAAGAAAAATGGAAATTTGTGAAATGAAACTGGAGACCTGATTCTATTAGGCGGTTATGATCTGGTGACACACGATCCGTGATTGGTCTTTCTCGCGTCTCTCTTCTCTTCCTTTCTCCTTTGACGTACTTTCTTTCACGGTTTTTCTCTCCGTCTCGCATTGGCAGGCGTCGGAGGGCTGTATCAGGATGTCATGCCTGGAGTGTTTGAAAAGTCCCTGACTTTCGTGCCGTTCGGAGATTAATGGTCTTTTTCAAGAGATAGGCACCGTATGGTTTAATTGCTCTCTGCATTCAGCTGTATAATAGGCTTGATGATAACACATTTCTGAAGCATGTGCTGACTGCTATTGATGTAAGTTGGATAATCCTTTTGGAATTCATTTTTTGGCCCACCCATCATTATCTGGAAGTGTGTAAATGTGTTTGAAAGTAGTATTTGTGTGTATGTCGCACTCTCTCTCTCTCTCTCTCTCTCTCTCTCTCTCTCTCTCTCTCTCTCTGTATGTGTGTAGTGTGGGTGTCTGTCTCTATGAAAGTCAAGGTTGCTGCAAAATCTCTATAAATCAATGGCCATGTTTGATGTGAGGCAAATGTAAATCTCTTCACTCCATTTAACTTCTGGCAACTTACGATTAGGGTTGGGTACCGAGAACCGGTACCAATATGGAACCGGTTCCAATACAACCGGTACCTACCCGGACCGAAATGCAACGCAGATTTCGGTGCTTCATTTCGGTGCCTGAGCCAATTGAAAACGGTTGCTAGGCAGATTCCACGGGGCACATGTAAAACTGCCCCAGCTCCCAATGTAAACTTTGTCCTGTGTCGCTCACGCTCATTGGTGTTTTCATAGCAACAGTATTATGACAGTGAAGAGCAGGCAGCATTTCACAGAGCAAGCACAAACAGAACTAGCCATCAACCTTTTAACAGAGAAAATACCGAAAGGTACACGGTCAAAAGTGTGGCTGTATTTCGCACAAAAAGATTAGTAAATGCAAGAAAACAATTGCGTGAAAACAGAGGAGAGGAGGCAAGAGTCAACCGATCAGATCAGCAACCGAAGACTGAAAAATAAACGGAGGTGACAGCTAAATTTAGCCTACGGTAGTCTCTTAAAGGGGCAGTACACATTTTCTCGTACTCAGTGTGTTCAAGTAACAAGATTAACTATAAACAAGATAGAAAAGATAGGTATAAACAAATCATAAAATGGTGTAATTTCATGAAATAAATGCAAACAAAATAATACATTTTTGACTCCAAAGGCGTTTGAAGCTGTTTTTTGTATTTATTTATATGTATTTAAGTATACTATAAACTGTTGTTTACAGTTAATATAATGTTCATAGTTTGAAGTTAAAAAGTTTGAAGCTGTAGTTTGAAGCCAAGTGTTTTGTATGTATTTATATTTATAATATACTTTAAACAGTTAATATATTGTTCAATTTGAACTTTTGTTAACAGTAGATATATTATTTAAGTTTTAAGTTAAAAAGTGTTTTGTATTTATTTATATATATATAATCTACTTTAAACAGTTCATATATTGGGCAATAAAAAAAGCCTTTCTTAAATGTCGTCAATC
>NC_045153.1:24428259-24430759 GCF_900700415.2 Clupea harengus | reverse complement strand
CCTCCTGGCATCTTTCTCACCTCCTCATACTCTCAGGCCCCATGAGCGGAGGAGGCAGAGCTGGTGTTATGTCACTCAGGTGAGCGGGCCAAGTGCTGCTTTCAGAGAGGGAGGGAGATGGATGCCGTGATCAATCACCTGTGGGTTTATGGGGCTGTGCATGGCTTCACTCACTTTCCCCTCCGCCATCCGTCCATCTCTCTCTCGGCATCACTCAGAGGCCCCTGCCAGACCCTGAGAGGCCCCTGGGCTCCGTAAGCTCAGCTCCTCATGGAGTGGCTTAGGGGATGTCAGCGCAGGGGTACAATGATCCATCAACTTTACCCTGCTTCCCCCTCGTCCATGCAAGTGAATGTACTTCTGCTGTATAGACTAGTGTGCACCCCCCTGTCAGACGCACTAGGCCCCCCCCCCCCCCCTATGCGTAAGAGCAATGAGAGGCCGGCCCGAGCGCCTCCTGATGAAAGCCGGGGCTCTGTCGGTGTTGGAAAGCAGCGTAAACAAGGGCCAAACGTGTGGGGTGCTTTAGTGTGCTGGAGTGCTGTCTGAGCGGGGGGTGACTTCAGAGTCAGGGCTGCCTTTGTTGCTGGTTCTTTTCAGTGTTCTGTGAAGTGAACTGGGTGGGGTGAGGGAAGAGGTGGGGCCGGGGAGCTGCAGGCATGGTGGATGGAGCTCATGAAGGAGCGAACGCGATGGAGAAAACAGAGAGGCTCATTTACGGTATTAAACATACGACTGTCATTAGTCAGAGGAAGGGAGGGAGGGGGAGAGGGAGGCTGTGGGGGTGAGAGTGGGGTGGGGTGTTGCGGAGGGGACCTCCATGGTTTCCCCCTGGGATGGAAGCAGTCTGGCATGAATCTGAGATTAAGTTTTTTCTTTTTATCTCTCTCTCTGCCTCTCTCTCTCTCTCTCTGCCTCCTCCTCCTTCTCCCCTTAAAATACATCAGCATGTTTTCGGCTGTAACTCAGTTTCCTTTATCTGGTGGCGAGGGCCTGTGCATGGTGCAGCCTTGGCCGGCACCCAAAGCCCCAAAGGGGGGGGGGGGGGGGGGGGGAGATGGAGATGGGATGCAGAACTGTGGAGCCGTGAGGAGAGCGGAGAGAGAGTGCCGGAGAAGCAGAGAGGCGTGGAGGAGGAGGGAGGAGGCATCAGAAGGGGTTTAGGCTCGGAAGTGTAGACATCAGGCAAAGGGTGGCGGGCACTTCTAGAATCTGTCAGGCCTCAGATCAGTCACACACTCCACCCACCCCCCCACACCTAACCCCCACCCCCGATAAGGCTCCAGCTCCCTCGGTCTGCACTTGCACCCTGCCATCCCCTGGGGCCCCTACAGAAATCAGTCCCCCACACTTAAGTTCACCCAAATCTGCCCACGCTTCACTCAACACGTAGCAAACAGGGACATACCTGGGAAGCTAAACCCACCAGACTGAAAACATCGGTTTGGGAGGCGAGAGGCACGGTAGCTCAGACGCGGTCTGTTTTTATGGGACGCTCGTGTGCCTTTTAATTGATTTCTAAAGGACAACATGACAGGATGAATTAGGAGGATAGAGAGAGTTGTAGAGGGTGTGATATTTATTTATTTATTTGTCCTCTTCCCAGCTAATGTACCGCCTCGGAGCGGCATTGGATCTGCTCGCGTAAATAACATAATTGACTTTTCCCACAGGGGGTCGGGACAAAAGAGGAGGCCCCATTTTGACGTTCCCTGCCAGAAGCAACCACGACAGGATAAAGCACGAGGAGCTGCGCAGGCTGGTGACCTACCTGTCCACTGTGCCCAGGTAAGGGGTCACAGCATCCAATCACCATCCCTTTAAACTCCACCATCCCTTTAAACTCCACCCGACATTTCTTAATGACCGAAATCTTCATCCACTGCTCCGGATCTGCAAGGAATTCATAGGGTTCACAAGTCAACGTAAATTCCAAAAGATACAGTAACGGGTGAAATATACACAGAGCTACGAGAGCAAGGGGAGGTGTACGGCTGAATAATAAATATTAGTGATTTGTACGTTTGGGCACGTGCAGTACTGGTCAGAGATCAGCGATGTGGGATGGGTCCTTATTTATGAGCATGTGCTCTGGGGAAAGAGGTTGTGCAGGTGCTGCTCAGCTCCACCCTGGAGGATATTGGCTTCGGAGTGAGGGTGTCGGCCACGACTATGCTTTTAGCCTAAATGAAAACAGGTTCATGACACTAATTGCTACGCTTCTAACAGAACCTTGATGTAAATTCTACAAGGTGCATGATTGAGAAGAAAACGTATTCTTAATGGAACTGCATCACATGAAGCTTCTAGACTTTAGAGTCTTAATCCACATCTGATCCATTGACAGCCAATCACTTCAGTTTGCGGAATATTAACAGCAAGGCCTGAACTTACCGAATCAATCTGTTTGACAAGATTTACTCATGTTGTCATGTTTTGAAGGAGAGTAGGGGAAGGTCAGCGTGTTTGAGGGTGCAGGCCTGTGCTGGCTCCTTCCTGG
>NC_045153.1:24405759-24423259 GCF_900700415.2 Clupea harengus | reverse complement strand
GGAGGGATCGCGGCGGCTGATCGACGAGCACACGCAGCTGAAGAAGAAGGTGATGAAGGCCCCCGTGGACGAGCTGGACCGCGAGGGCCAGCGGCTGCTGCAGTGCATCCGCTCCAGCGACGGCTTCTCGGGGCGCAACTGCATCTCGGGCAGCGCCGACTTCCAGAGCGTGGTGCCCAAGATCGCCAGCCTGCTGGACAAGCTGCACTCCACGCGCCAGCACCTGCACCAGATGTGGCACGTGCGCAAGCTCAAGCTGGACCAGTGCTTCCAGCTGCGCCTGTTCGAGCAGGACGCCGAGAAGGTTGGTGTAAGACGACAGACATGCAATGGCTGTGAAGGAGTGACAACAGTTGTGAATGGGCTGGGCTGATTTATGATGAGGTTTTCTTCTCCTCAGCTTATGTGAGATAAAATGGTCGGTGAGACCCTTGATACCCTGCATATACGCAGAGTAAATAAGAAAAACTTGTGTCGGTTAGTGACTTCCTGAGAATACATATACTAGATTGCTTTGCACTCTGATAGCCATCATGTCGATAGATACTTGGAGAAAAGAAAGCAGCCTCTCGGCCTCTCCAGGGCTTTGTAATCAGCCACAAGAGTTTCAACACAGTCCAGCAGTATCGACCAATCAGGAATCTTCCAAAGAGCATTCCTGCCTTCCATTCATTTCCTGTATGCACCACACATTGAAGGGAAGGGTTTGTTTCTACGATGGCTAAATCTGGTGGAAATTAACAAGAAACGCTAACAGCTGTACAACTTGCAGCATTGATGGTAATAATTGTGATATAAATATATATATATATATATATAAATGCAAGTCAAATACAAACAAAGGCAAGTGAAGTGATGGAAACTGAATATGTGTGTACCACCCTCCTACTTTCCACTCAGTTCATGACGTACAGAGAGTACATTGTACAGTGGTTGAAAAAAAAACAAAATTTTTCCATCCCTCTCCGTCTTTGAGAAGAGTACACAGCAACCATCAATCTGAATGTTGCTGGACAGACAGGGATGGTTGGAAGCGTTCGGGGTCTGGATGGGCCCAGCTGTGTTGAGGGATAACATTGGCCTTTCAGCTGCAGTCAACTAGTGTGGTAAACAAACTATTGTCAAACTTTTTTGGGGGTATTCATTCTCATTTTTTTTAAAAACCTTGTCCCTTGTGTGTAAATATTTACGCAAGGCACACGCCTCGATGTCCTCGGCTCAACGTCGAATAACAAACATGGGCTGACAGGAATTTGTGTGGTGAGCTCGGTTTGCGTGTAGGGTTCAGCCGTCGACTTTATATTTCGGCTGGCTGGCTTGTCATTTTGAGAAATCATCATCCAGTAATGTTCGCTTGTTTAGATAAGCAGCAGGCATCCATTTTTGAAATGTGCACAGAATAACACACAGCCTGTGGGATGCTGCGGAGTGATGACAGCAAAATGTGAATCTCACCACTAATAGCCTTGGCACTCAAGGTGAGGAGACACTCATGCATTACTGGGCCTTGAGAGACGAGGGGGAAACCGTCCAATGGCCTCAAACTAATCAAAACCGTTATTTCAATTGGCCAGTGTCTTAATTTCTAACCATGGAGTGTGACGTGACCAGCAGCAGGCCTGTAGCGTAGAGTAGCGGGGTGTTTGCTATTCTGAGACAGTGATGGAGCGCTCGTTCAGCCCCGGATCAACACTAGGCTTTTTTCCCCTTATTTAACCCAGAATGATGAACTGGAGGGACAATGGCCCCTGGATTATACACTGAGAGGCTCATTTAGATAAGTGCACTCTCTTCCCCTAATTGCAGTGTTTTCCCATGGTGCCTTTGATTAGGACAGGCCCACATAATGATTCATTCTCTCTGGTGCAGCAGCCAATCAAGGCCACCCTGCCGCCTGTGTGTGGGTGCACTGGTCCCCCTTGGGGGAGATGGTTTTGTCACACCGTGACTAATAGCACCGATCAATGCATTACACAATCAGCTGCCCAGGCCACCTCCCCAGACTTATTGCCATTAGAGGCTGTTGCCATGGCTTGGAGAAATGTCGTCTGGGCCGCCATTGTGAGCTACTTCCAGCGTTCCCACCATGCTGTCTTGCTTCGGAGGCGAGATTAGGATCGCTGTTTTACGCGGATGCACTGTAGAAGAACCATTGAAGTTGAAATGGTTCAAAAAGGATGTGTCCTCGTTTTCACTGTCGTAAAATGAGGTGCTTTCCCTGAGACTCCAGTAAAGCCAGCTCATATGCACAAGGATCCAGATCAAAGACAGTAATAACCGTCTGCAGGGCCCCTCATTTCTCTCTCATTCACTCTCTCATCTCTCCCCACTCCATCTCTCTGTCTCTCCCCCCCCCCTCTCTCTCTCTTTCTCTGTCCACATGTGCTATGACCTCATGTCGACTACCCGGCCCTGTGATTAGTGCCTATATTCATCTCACTCTGGGCCCCTGGGCTGATAAGTTTTCCTGACGGGCTGTGGTGTCCAAGCAGCCATACTCTTTTTTTTTCTTTTTCTTCTGGAGCATTGTTGAGTTACTCCAGTGTTTATTTTGAACGAAGTCGGACGACACCAGGGAACTCTGCTGACTCCCAAACAGATCTTGAGATGTGATGGTCATCCCTCCAGACAGGAATGTTTGGTCTGGCACACGACTGAAATCAAAAGGCCGAGTGTAAGATTCCCAGACCAAACTACAGCTTTTCATCAGTAATGCAGAGTGCGGAAAAATCGACTTGCAGCTTGGACTTGCCTGTGCTGGCCTGTCCTTCCTCCTCTATCAATTACCATTTAAACTTGAAATAGATGAAAGGCTTGTAATCTAATGAAATGATAATGATCAGACATTTTATGATGCTTCAAGGATTATTTGGTTTGATTTGAATTTGACAGTCATTTTCTCTACCAACATTCCTAATGCTCCTGAAATGAGAATGAGAGGTGTTTCCTCTCGAACTCTAGTTAATTTGCTATTTGTTGTCTCTGTATCGATTCACTCTCCAGTTAATCAAATCTAAAACCAAATTAAACACGGATAGCGCTGTCTTACAGCCGTTCCATTCTGCCAAGTGTGAAATTTGCTGTTACAACTGGATGGAAGTAGATTGCAGTCTCGGTTTTAATTGAATTTGCCCAAATATTCAATTTAGGCTAATTATCTCATCAAAACACTCTTTAATCTTATCTCATTAGTTTCTGAAAACACATTCTGCGTTTTATCTTTCGTACAACAGGAACACACCTTTCACAACCTAAGGGGTCTTTGTGTTTGATGGCCAATGACGTAATGCGTGTTTAAGAACACGTTTGATTAATCTATGCTAGCCTCTCCGGACCATGGTCAAAGACTCCTAGGAGAAATAGATTACATATTACTGAGCAATCCCTCTGCTTTTCCCCCTGAATAGAATTTGACGACATCATTGATGTTGATCCACCTCCAATATATATAGAAACGCAAGCCAAGTGACTTCACTTCCTTAATATAAACCTTCCCTCTACAAAACGAGTGAGAGCGGTGGAGAGTGTTTTTTTTTTTTTTAATGATATCCCCTACAGAAATAAGTGTAATGATAACACACTTCCCCCGGTGCTGTGTTCGTGCGCTTTTCTTTTCCAGATGTTTGACTGGATCAGTCACAACAAGGAGCTGTTCCTCCAGAGCCACACGGAGATCGGACTGAGCTACCAGCACGCCATGGACCTGCAGACCCAACACAATCACTTCGCCATGAACTCCATGGTGAGTCTCTCTCTCTCTCTCTCTTTCTCTGGCGGAGGAGGAGGGGGAGGTTGTCCAAACGCAGACTCAACTCAATTACCAGTGGGGTCAGGGGGGCTGGGTGCTGCACCTGAGCACCTTCATTTATCAATTCCGAGAAATTGATCTGTGCAGGAATGGAAACGGGTCTCAAAAAAGTCCTCAGAGTGACACTTCTCCTCTGAATCTCTGGCATGATGGCTGGGGGCAAGAGTGCATGTGTACATGTGTGTGTGTTTGTGTGTGCCTGTGTGTGCATGTGCGTGCATGTCTCTCTGTGTGTGAGGCCTGTGGCTATTTATGTGTTTGTGTCATGTGGTTATTTTTATTATCTATGAAAGATGGATGACAATGCACATGAAGCGTATTTTATGCTTTTAAGCATATTTTACATTTTGGTATGTATTTGTGTATGCATATGTACTGCATATCTACTGTGTATGTACATGTATATGTGCCACATGAGCATAGAAATGTTTCTCAGCCTCAGTGTGAGTATGTGTGTGATTAGCAGAGGGCTTTGTGCTGCGCCGGGCTCTGTGGTGTGGTGTGGTGTGGGGAGTAGTGGTATCAGCAGGCCTTCTGCCACCCGTCTGTGCTGCTCTCCTCTGAAGAGAACACAGCTTGCCTCCACCAGCCTGTTGCCACGGCGCAGTCATCACACAAACAGCTACACCACCAATCAACCCCCCCAACCCCCCCTCTCTGAAAAATACATCAAACTATCAGCACTGAGGAACCGCTGTGAGAACCTTGAGTCATGGCTCAGCATCAACAACAGCACAGATTCTACACACTGTCTCACTGTCTCACTCTCGTCTCATTTCCAACTCCTTGGCTCAGGTCTGTTCTGCGCCCGGGGCACTTAATTAAGCCCCTGGTTTAAATGAACCTCTTATTAGCGTTTTAAGGCATCATTAGAGGGCTGTAATCAGGTTACCGATAAATAAACACCGCTGCTACATGCCGAGGAGAGGCTGTGAAATGAACAGAGCGAACTCTCTGAGCGGCCATGAGACATGCCTTGATGATGGATGGGCGGCTGTGAGAGGAGCCAGATGGCAGCAGGGAGCATGTGAATCCATGTGTGTGTGTGTGTGTGTGTGTGTGTGTGTGTGTGTCTGTGTGTCTGTGTGTGTGTTTGTCTGTGTGTTTGTGTGTGTGGGAGTGTGAAAGACATCAGCGCTTGTCTGCCAGGGAGTGATGGTGGGATTTTGTCATGCTTGTTGTCCTTTACCGTGTCTACTGCTCGCCTCACACCGGCTCACGTGTCATAAGTATTTGGCATTTAGTGTTGTGTGCAATGGTGGGACTCTAGAGCCACGATAGAGCCATCAGGGGGAGCTCACAGAGGGGATCTGGCACAGACACTATAACGCCGGATTCAGGTTTATCTTATTCATTCCCATGAAGCATACTATTAGGTAGAATTAACCTCTCCACAGCCATGTCCTCAAAAGGTTTAACTTCTGATATTTAAATGTGCGCAAATAGACGGCAGTTCGTGTTTTTCATTCATCCCAGTTTAGCATACATAGGGAAGGGATAAACCTAAATATAAATTAATTTTGAAAAAAAAAGAAAAAAAACGACATCCTGTGTAAAGCGTTTATCCTGTACTTACCTGATGCCCCACAGAACGCCTATGTGAACATAAACCGCATCATGTCGGTGGCCTCGCGGCTGTCGGAGGCCGGCCACTACGCCTCGCAGCAGATCAAGCAGATCTCGGCGCAGCTGGACCAGGAGTGGAAGGGCTTCGCCGCAGCGCTGGATGAGCGGAGCACCATACTGGCCATGTCGGCCGTATTCCACCAAAAATCGGAACAGGTACCAAAGGCACAACCTCCCCCCCCCCCACCCCCCGGGTCAGTCTCTCATAGTCTAATGCTACAGAGTTTCATTCAATCTTTCTGACGAATATGCTTAGACAGTTGTAGCACTCCATAGTCCTGTAAAGAAGCTCTAAAGTAGTGTTTGGTTTAAATGTTTGCAGGCCAATATAGGATTTCACTTACTTACACTAGTGTTTAACCACCGGTGAATGTAAAAATGTAGTGTGGTCATGTAGTGCACTGGGGCCGGACGGCTGGGAACACAGCCTGCATCCTGGGTACAGGAGATCGTAAAGCCCTGGCGGCCCGAACAAAACCCCCAGATTGTCAGAAAGCACTCAAGCACTTATCCACCGCCGCCGCTGCTGCTGTGGCCCCCCTGCGAGGCGCAGGGCGGCCGTCACGTCTGGCTCTGACTGTGAATGCGTCTGCTGGCCCTCTTCCAGTTCCTGTCGGGCGTGGATGCCTGGTGCAAGATCTGCAGCGAGGGAGGCCTGCCGTCGGGGATGCAGGACCTGGAGCTGGCCATCCACCACCACCAGACGCTCTACGAGCAAGTGACCCAGGCCTACACCGAGGTGAGCCAGCCAGCGCCGCGCCGTCCCCACTGACAAGAGTTCACGCTCAGTCTAAACACAAACAACTAGCATCCAGACAGAGCCTAGGAAAAGAGTCAAAATAAAAATGTAGGGTGTGGGGAATCATAAATAGAAACTAAGACAGGAGTTGTGTAAACACCAGTCCAGTTGCTAATGTGCTGTAAACAAAGCCCTAATCAAGACGGTACGTTTGTTTGTCCAACGCAGGGTGGTGACATAGCGTGCAGTTCTCTCCTTTTTCACTCGGCCTTCTTGCTCCAGAATTATTTTTCAGGAATGAGTTTTTGGGGGATGTGGTTTGTGAAAAGAAAATATTTAGGCATGGAAATGTGCTGCCTCATATTCTCCAAAATTCCATTTTAGGACAAGATGCAAACAAGAGATAAAGGGGCTAGCATCAGGAGGCGGTGACACACGCTATTCACCACAGATCTGTTATAAAAAGAGCCGTGTTTTCATAGTGTCTAAGTCAAATGTCTCTGCTTCATAAAAAGTGCCCTTTTCTTGTTGGATTTAAATCACACAGACGACACCCTATGGGGTTCACAGTCTGTAATATGTTCACCGCTAGCCTTTAGCAAAGGATTTTATCTGCTGGGAACAGGATTGTAAGTCATGAAAGGTTTGCTCAGGGTACCTTTCAGTAAATGCCAGAAGTCTTACTCAAATGTTGTCCTGGGTTGCCTTTTGCAAGCAGCATACTTAGAACAAAAAAGTGCCCATAAGTACTTTTGGTTGAGATAAATGGAGGGCTGGTTAAGCAATGTTTGTCCTCATTGTGCCGCGGATAAAGAAAAGCAAACATTCCTGAGACGACCATCATATTACAATTTGCCTCAGGAATATGATTACAGGTTGAACAAACCTAATTTAGACAGCAGGACTCAGAACAGATTGGGGTGAGGGGAATGAAACGCTTTATTTGCAGAGACCGAGGAGCTCAGACTCAACATCTCATTGTGACTCTGTCTCTTTGCTTACATTTTCTAAAAGTGTGATTTTAGCTACTAGTGACTCAAATGATGCAGTGTCATACATAACATGAACAGGGATGCCCAGTATATCCTAAGGTGTGCTTGATTATTCTCATCCCAAACCCATCTCCGATGCTGTCTCCAGGTCAGTCAGGACGGCAAGGCCTTGCTGGATGTCCTCCAGCGGCCTCTGAGTCCAGGGGACACTGAGTCTCTGACGGCCACTGCCAATTACTCCAAGGCGGTGCACTGCATCCTGGACGTGGTGCACGAGGTCCTGCACCACCAGAGGCGGCTGGAGAGCCTCTGGCAGCACAGGAAGGTCCGGCTGCATCAGCGGCTCCAGCTCTGCGTCTTCCAGCAGGACGTTCAGCAGGTAAGCAATTACCGGGATTATGCCAGGGATATGGTTCAATATAAACATGAGACAATAGACGTGATTCTAAAAGATAAAAATCTGATTTCTTTGGGTGGCAAAACCTTCACAAAACATTAGCTCTATGTCAAATACAGGTGAGATGTGTTGTCCTGCACTGGTCTCAGAGTGTGTGTTAGCACCAGCCAGTAGTTCATGCTTTAAGGTTTAGGCCTCCACTGACCTCTGCTACAGATGCACGGCAGCTATAGCTATATATCTGCAGTCTAAAGGAAATTCAGTTTTGTAGTTCTATCCTATGTGAATCACAGACAAGTGTGGAGTGCACGTGTGCTATCTATGTTGAGTCATGCTAGTGGCACAGCCACTGGTATCTCGAACTCAGCTCCCTAAACATGGTACAGCGACATCCAGCTAAGTCTTGGGGGCCTCACACAGGAATGTCTGCGATAACGGCACTTGTACTCAGGACTGCTCTTAGCAGGTAGAGTTTTATGGGGATTTGAAGTTGCTGTGTGGGCTTACAGCCTCTGGGAGTGGAGTAGTATGTATCCGTTTAAATATGGTCAAGTTCTTTCGTCGACGGACAGCTATTTATTTCTCCAGCATCATGTAGCTTGTTTGGTTTTATGCTAATTTCCTGTTATACATCCATAATTTAAGGAAATGAGTGTTGACAGAGGAGATTTGTCAACAGATGACTATAAATTGAGGGTTGTCTACTTTTTTTACACAGAATATTTTTTTTCCCCGCTCTAATATTGGAAATATGCCCGGCGAGTACAGTTAATATCCCTTGCATTAGGACCTGTTTTTCTGAAATTCCAAGCTGTAGGGCTGGATTTCACCCCAAAGACAAGAGAGGTTTATCAGCCGAGCACTGCAGAGAGCCTGATTCAGCTCTAATTCCACAGCAGAACCGGCCAAGCCCGCGGGCCAAATCAAGATCTGAACCCGGGCCAAAGTGGCCCAGCGCGGGGGGAAGCGCTGGAGACACTGGAGCTCTGTTGACTCGGGCTTCACTTTTACATTTTTGACCTCATGAATAATTAATGCGCGCCATTCTTCAATATTTTACTACCAGGGCAATGACCTGAAAAAAGTAACGCACAGTAATCTCAGACTTCCCTTTATGGAAGCTTAAAAAGTATGTGTGTGGTGTGTGTGTGTGTGTGTTTGAACATATGTACTGTGTGTGGTCATGGGCGTGCGTGTGACGTAATGCAATCACATGACTGACCCGTCCCCTGTCCTCTCTCTCCCTTCATATATATTCGGGTGGGTCCCTCTCCTCTCCTCTCTGATGTCCTGCACCCACTACGCCCCCATCTCTTCCCTCACTCACTACTCCTCCATCACCTCTCTATCACTCCCTCCTCACCTCCTCACCTCCTCCCGTCCTCCACCTCCCCCATCACCCCCAACCCCCCCCCCCCCTCCTAAGCTCCATCTGTGAAGTCCTGACCGTATCTAACCATCGTCTGAGGCCCCTGAGCTCCAGTCCCTGCCCTGCTGGAGATAAGCGCCCTGCTGTCTGCCAGGCCTCTCTGTGAGGCCGGGTCACACACCTTCCTCCAACACGCCACCCCATCGCTGGGTCGCCCAGGCAGATAAGCACAGTGTAATGTGCACTGCCACTTTCTTACTTACAGCATGTTTGATGGTTAATTTGCTGGAACCCTCGCTTTTGATGATTTAACGCACATAATTCCCTCACGCTAATGCGCTGTTTCGCTCTCGTTGGTGAAGACACCACACAAACGTCGCGTCTCAGTGTTATTTTTACCTTATTTGGTACCATAGCTTCAAGGAATTCCCTTTAAATACTATTAAAATTACTGTGATATTTGAAAAAAAAATATCTCAGTCTCCCACTACTTTCGAGAGCACAACCTGAAGTGGACTATTAAACAAGGTGGAGGAAAACATGCCAAGTTGTTTACTTGAGCAAACAAGACCTCCCAGAAACAAGCATGGTACTGGATGGTCTGTGAATGGTTACGCTGTAATCTGTGTGTGATTGGAGCGATGGGAGACTCGATGGGGAAAAAAGCACATGATGAGTTGTGGCCTTTGTGTGTTTATGTTTGTGTTTGTATGTGTGTGTGTATATGTGCGTGTGTGTTTATGTGTGTGTGTGTGTGTGTGTGTGTGTGTGTGTGTGTGTGTGTGTGTGTGTGTTTGTTTGTATGTATGTATGTGTGTGTATCTGTGCATTTGCGCGTGATGCCTAGTTGCTGGGCTTGATCCATAACTGTAGGTCAATGTTGAACGCAAGTGTGATTAATGCATTTTACCATCACAGTGTGTGTGTATTTGTGTGTGTGTGTGTGTGTGTGTGTGTGTGTGTGTGTGTGTGTGTGTGTGTGTGTGTGTGTGTTTAAAACACACAGAAAAGGGCGTGATGTGTTTTTGTTCTCGGCCTATGCATGTGCATTCCCATCCTCCGTCTGATGTATTGGGTCAACAATCTGAAACACTCCCTGCACTCTGTACAACAAAAGAGAAAATTGAATCATCTTTCTTTCTGTCATGGAAAGAAAAACCACTTTGATCATTGCACTGGCCATGGGGTGGTCCCCCCCCCCACCCCCACCCCCACACCCCCATCTCATATGCAGTCACAGAGTCTCGGTCTGTGCTGAAAGACTGCATGCCTCCTCGCTGTGCACAAACCCAGTCTGTCTCAGCACTCTGCCAGTCCCCTGCTCAGCTGCAGGCACCGCTCCCCTGAACTGAGCTAGGCTTGTTAGCGGCACGCTAATTACACAGAGCTGCTCACACAGGAGGTCCCATGCTGTGGGCCCTGGGGGATGCCACCTTAAGCTGCCTTCAGATAAACCCCTCTTGTCAGGTATAGCTCTCTCTGCATTAGGAAGGGACGCCAGCCTGTCGGTTGACTGTGCTGCTGTTGTGCTGATGTGATGAAAAGATATCTGATGCTGAAAACTGCTTGACGGTGCTGTTTCCCTGTGGAGTATCGTAATTACTGCTTAGAGGAGGGTTGTGCCATAAAAGATCCAATAAAAGCTGTTAAACTTAAAAATAAAAAATAGCCTGATCCATCATCACAGCGGCTATTTATAGGATAGCAAATGAGAGAGGACTTTGTGCCATTACCTTTATCCAAGGGACCTTGTGCGGCCCTGTGGAGCCATCCATGCCCTTTCACAGTGTGGGCTGGGCTTGGAGTGGGGACCAAAGGCTTTGCCTCCCTGCTTCCCCTGTATTTCCTTTGTACCTCTCTCCCTCCCTTCCTTTCTCTCTCTCTCTGTCTCTCTTTCTATCTTTCTGTTGGGGGGAGTGGGGGGCTGATCTGTTTTACAGGTAAAGGCTGAGGACACAGCTCTGTTCTGGGCGCGCTGTGAGGCTTGGCTCAGGGAGGCGAGCGGGAGAGTGAGGCCTCCACGCGGGTCAGCACGAGGGGTTATCAGCTGAGCACATGAGTGAGCTCAGGCTCCAGCCCCCGGGAGCTGGAGCAACACACAGAAAACACATCCCTCTCTCTCTCTCTCTCTCTCTCTCTCTCTCTCTCTCTCTCACACTCTCTTTCTCTCTCTCTCTCTCTCTCTATCTCTCTCTCACACACACACTCTCTCTCTCTCTCACACACTCACTTTCTCTCTCCCTTCCTTTCTCTATTTCTACCTCTCCCGCTCCCTCCATCTCTCACTCTCTCTCTCTCTCACACTCTCTCTCTCTCTCACACTCTCTTTGTCTCTCTCTGGGGATTCCACTGGGCGATAGAGTGTGTCAGAGAAGAATTGTGCGAGAGATGCATACTGTAGGGGGGAAAAAATCCTTCTTCTTCAAGGTCATTATCAAGTGCAGCCAAATATGGGAGGAACTGGCAGAGAGGGAACGGCTCGCTCTTCCACCCCCCCTTTTGTTTAAAAAAAAACACTGGAGTAGCCATCATCCTTCTTGGCATGTTGCTGGGATGCAGTTAAAAACAAATTACGCCATGCCTGCAGAATGCAGAGAGTTTCATTGTGGCCATGCCGAAAGGTGAGACCGAAGCACAGACTCTGGTTTTATATTAGTCTAGTGAGTGTGTTAAAATCGGCCCCTTTAAGTAAGTGGGTCTACACTTCATTTTAGCGACGTCTGTGTCTCGCGTGCGCGCCTGAGCGAAAGGCTTCCGTGCTCTTATAAAAGTATATTTAGAAGAAAAAAATGAGGAGTTATTTTCTCTTCTCCCTGTAAACACAGGAACAGAAGGAAACCCACACAGCATCGCCTGCAAAAGTCAAAGAGCTATCAGACACCATAAACAAGGGAGTGTGACTGTGGGAGAGAATAAAAGTAGGAAAGGGAGAGAGAGAGAGAGAGAGAGAGAGAGAGAAAGAAAAAACGTTTTCCTGGCTTCTCCCCGTAAATTGTTTAGATGCCTCCTTGGGGGGTTTGGAGTCTGTTTGTGTACCTTATGACAATCAACAGATTTGGAGCGGGATTGCATTCAATGCGCGGCTCTCACTCACACACAAGCATCTGCTCTCCCATAGGCACCAGGCATAATCAAGCCAAGGAATGTTTTTCTTCTTTCATTTCCAGCCTTTGTCTCTTCTCAGTGTATTGTTTCTCTGTTGGGTGTGTTCTGCTCCTCTGACAGTTGCATGTCATTGCCTCAGCGTTGTGCTGCGGAGGTGAAGTGTAATGGGGATGGGAAGGAAGAGATCAATGACTCATGGCACTCAGGGGCAGTTCATCAGCAGGTGCTGGATCAGGGGGAGGTACAGTATGAATGTGGATGGTCCGGTGGGGGCAGTTATCTTCACTCAGCAGGAATCCACACTCCAGTTCTATTTCCAGAGTCCTGGCCATGCTCGTGTGCTCGTGTGAGCGGCGGCGGCCCACTTTTAGAGCACTATTTCCGTGGATGCTCTAATCAGCGGAGGGAAAACAAGCCACATCTACGCACGCACTAACGCTGCTTAATAAACATTCCTCTTTCCCCACATGGGACCTTTTTCCTCCTCACGTATACACACATGCACAGACACATAAACACACACAAATACACAAACACAGACAAACTCTCTCTCTCTCTCTCTCTCTCTCTCTCTCTCTCTCTCGCTCTCCTAGTTTAGTTTAGTTCAGTTCAAATGAGCTTTATTTGTATTCAATTCGATTCAATTCAATTTCATTTATATAGCTCCAAATCCATGAATTTGTCTCAAGGCACTTTACAGAGCCCAGGGCCTGACCCCCCCTGGAGCAAGCACAATGGCAATATGGGTAAGGAAAAACAGGAAGATTCCCTGAGCAGATCCGCTCATAAGGATGGGGGGGGGGGGGGGGGGGGTGGGCTGGCATACGATGGTATATACATGATTTTGTAGAACAGTGTAGTGGGTACATAGTGTGCTCGTAAGGTTACAATTACAAGGGTAAGTAGGGCAGTGAAACAGAAAACTATGTTGATGGTTGCAATTATTTCCATTGAGGGGTAAATAGGCTAGCACAGAGTATGAAGATGTACCTTGAGCGGGTTAGATTTAAGGCAGACAGACAGTGTGGTGGGGATGGGTAGGTGTTGGCAAAGGGTTTCTGCAAGTAGATCAGGTGGAGAGACTGCAGCAGTGTCCCAGAGCAGAAACAGTCTGGACTAGTAGGGGAAGTGAGTGGGCAGAGCTCAGCTGCCTAATATGTGTATAAGTACTTAATGGTTATGGTGATGAGGAACAATGTTTTCACAGCCATTGGCATTAGCGGGCAAAGGTCACACAAGACAGAGAAAAGAAAGTTGGTTAACAAATAAAGAGATGGATGTATGTACACAGTTATAGTAGGTCATATGACCACTTTATCAGTATTAATGCCTTAGCATAATATGATGTAGAAGGAGATGAAGAGGGAGAGGGAGAGGCTGCCCGGCATGGCGTGTGGGAATTCTGTTTATGTTTAGTTTTGTTGAGTTATGTTGAGTTATGGTTGGCTGACATGGGGCATGAGAACTTTAGTCATACAAGGTTAGCAAGGGTGGCAGGATACAACAACAGTGCACAACTGGCTAGCAACAGCCACAACACACGCAGCACGCTGTACCTGGGATCCGCTAACAGGTGCATTTGTACGACCATAACAATATCACAGTATTGCAGTATACTTTGTGTTGACAAGACAGGCATGTCTTCTGAAAGGACAAATAAGCTCTCTGTCTGTTCCTGGTTATTAAACAGTAACACAGGGAAATGAGCTCATTAAAGTGGGCGAGCCTCAAAATCATAGCAGAGGCTTTAGATCCAGCAGCCGCAGAGAGATGGTGGCAGTCGTGTCACCAGGCAGGAAACAGGCCCTGCCAAAGTCCGTTTATTTATCCCCGGACCATCGCACACACAAAAAAAACACCCACACAGATGATCTCATCATCGGAGCTCTCTCCTCCCCTTCATTTGCCAGACCTCCTGGGCAATTTGGACTTGGTATTCCAGACATGTGCAGCATGCCACGGCCTCAATCTGAATTCCAGGAATCTTTTATTGAAAGAGGAGTGTATGATTTAAAGACCTGATTGAAGGTTTAATTTCAGACTGGCGGCTCCCTAAAGATTCCTCACGCTGAGTGAAGGCTAATGGAGGAGATTTGTTGAAGTCACAGAGGTGGGGCTACTGTTGTGCAGCCCCAGATGAAAGTGCTTTATCACTGGGGCTGGAGCTTGGAAGCCCAGGCCAGACTATAATTCTCTCATTGCTTGTCGGAGGTGAACTGCACACTCGATGTGTTGTGACAGAGTGACACTGATGACAGATCCCTGCAGCATTGTCAGGGTGAGAAAAAGAAGTCTCTTAGTGTACGTGTGTGTGTGTGTGTATATAGTATGTGCGTGTGTCTCCGTATGACTCTGGCTGTCACTGATTTTCAGCAGCTGTGAGAGATTTTAGGTGTCAACGTCAGTTCATATACTGCTGTTTAACACTGTGTGTGTGTGTGTGTGTGTGTGTGTGTGTGTGCTTGTGTGTGTGTGTGTGTGTGTGTGTGTGTATGTTTGTGTGTGTGTGTGTGTGTGTGTGTGTGTGTGTGTGTGTGTGTGTGTCTTTGCTGTGTGCCTTCCCCTCAGGTGTTGGACTGGATTGAGAACCATGGCGAGGCCTTCCTCAGTAAACACATCGGTGTGGGCAAGTCTCTCCATCGCGCACGGGCACTGCAGAAACGCCATGACGACTTTGAGGAGGTGGCACAGGTACAGTAGCGACATTAGAAATCTGATATATGTAAATGTTCTTCATAAACAAACATGAGAGACCCAATCACCCTGAGACTTACCCTGTCAGATACCACAGCAAGGTGTGAAAGATAGTTAGAAAATATCCCTCGCCTATAATTGGGAGTCTGGCATGAACATGTTTAGTCATCCTCTCTAGGTATAATTTCCCAAAACTTCAGAATGTGAGTGCTGCCTTTGTGAGAATGCGTTCAAAATCTGGTAAAAATGTCTGCAACCCTCTTTCTCGCCTCCCTGTACTTTCCCTCAGAAACTGTTTATTTTAGCTACCTTGAGAAGGTCTCAGATCTGTCATCGACTCTAACAAGCTGTAGAGAGACAGGTTGCGTCGTGTGGTAATAGGTGTAGGCGTGCTCCGCTGCGCTGCGCGAGTGATGTTTGTGTGTGATAAAAAAAACTCTGCCGTGCGATGAGGTTTTTTGAGCTGCAGCTAATATCTGTCAAGGCAACAAACGGAGCCACTGAACTGCACAGCGCCAGGGTAAAGGCCTTTCAGCTTGTGCTGGCTTTGTCAGGCTCTGTTGTTTCTCCACAGTTAATCATGGGTCTATTGTGTTTTTTTTACACTCCTCCACTGCTCGTGTTTGTATCAGACGGTGTTCACAGATGGCTGACTTTTATGACAGCAGATACGGCTGTTGTTTGGTGTGAGCGTAAATGAAACATACCAAAATGCCAGTTTTACTGTTCATTATAGTTGCTTGTAAGCAATAACTAGGTGATAGAAATGAGTGTATGAGTGCGAACATTTCCAAAAGAGCAGTTGCTGAATGCCAGGACGCGGGCTTAAAACTTTTCATTTTCACCGGCGGGGTTTTATGGCATTTGGCAGAACCGTCTCGTTCTTTTGCAGCAAATTGTTGCTGCGTTCCGCAAGAGTATTAAAGGAAAGCCCAAACAAATGAGACCCTGTTCAGAAACAAGAACATGGTCTCCTCTGGAAAGACACTTATGTCTGCAGTGTCTGTCAGGGACATGGCTGCTGTAAAATGAAATTTACCATAGAGACGATTGCAGGACCATGTTTTTTAGAAAGTATATACCATGAAAGCATGTTGTTATGTAGTGAAGATCATCTACACGGTGTGTAGAACACAAAGCACTAAAAAATAAGATTAATGCGCCTCTAGCGAAGCATAAGACATTCTGTAGGATTTACTGCTAATAGATAATCCGTAACGTCACTGTCGTAGCTAATGCTTGCATACTGATGCTGCAAGACAGTGTAATCCTGGCATTATAGCCCACTGCAGGTATCCCTGTGATGATGGACTTACCTGATGCGGGTGAGGCTGTGGTGCAGCCACCACTGGAGATGGAGGAGTCTGACAGGAAAGAGCCGGCTCAGCCCCCCCCCAAACACACACACACTCACACACACACATCAGGAGCATAATTCTTCTCTGCTAGATCTCTGCAATGAGGCTTCCCCTTGAGCCTCTTCAGTTCCAATAAATCTGTTTTAATTGACAGGCTTAGCGTCATTTATGTCCAGGAAAGAAAAATGATGCTCAGACACAAACATCAGGAGTTTTGGACCACGTTTGTATCTGTCTCCTTGAGATCTAGTATGGACTGGTGCCGGTATTCTTTGAATTCCCCGACTCTTTTGCCACGGATATATACAATAGATAACCGTCTGCAAAGAGAGAGAGGGAGAGAGAGAAAACATTTCCTGGATTTCCTTCCACTGATCAGCCACTGGGATTCCCTACTTATCACAGCAGTGCACAGAAATCAGCTTGAGGTTAGAACGCACTGCTTCAGAGCATCATTGCATCTTTCTGATATAACACCGCTGGAAAAGCCAAAAACCTCCCCTCAAATAGCTTGAATGACATAAAAGCTGGAGCTTGCTGTGTTCTTAGAGGCCTCCAGCACAATGAGCCCGACCAAACACGCAACGGGGATTTGTTTTGGCGTCGACCGTCTTCAATGGGGAGAGAGGCACAGCTTGTGTTTCTGGCATCTGGCTCGTGAGCCTCCTGCAACTCGTCGGCAGGCCTGAAAAGCGATACGGAGTGAATGGAAGCTGTGGAGGCCAAGGGTGCTGGACGGTGAGGAGGGAAGCTACACAAACAAATACACCTCTCTCCCAAACCGGCTCCAGGAGAACAGGAGCGGCCTGAATGTGGTTATTGATCGCTCCGCACCTAGGGGGAGGAAAGGGGAGGGGAATGGGGGGCGACCGGGGCTCTCCTGTTGGGATGAAAGCTCGGGGTTTAAGGATGGGCTTCCCGGGGTGGATTAGAGCCAGCGTCCTGTGTGGGAGCTTGTGTGTGTGTGTGTGTGTGTGTGTGTGTGTGTGTGTGTGTGTGTGTGTGTGTGTGTGTGTGTGTGTGTTTGTGTGTGTGTGTTGTGTGTGTGTGTGTGTGTGTGTGTGTGTTTGTCTGTGTGTTTGTGTGTGTGGGAGTGTGAAAGACATCAGCGCTCGTCTGCCAGGGAGTGATGGTGGGATCTTGTCATGCTTTGTGGGGGGGTGGTGGTCTGGAGAGCCTGAGCTCTCCTGGATGAACGTGATGGGAGGAGAACTCCATCCAGAACTATCATAGGCCGTCCAATCATTCTCTCTCTCTCTCTCTCTCTCTCCCTCTCTCTCTTTCTCTCTGTCTTTCCACCCTGGTTGACATCCATCAAAGAAAAGGGAGGAGCTGTCTGGTCAACTTGCGCCTCCAATCAATAGCTGTAGGAGGAGCCCAGACTCGATCTCGTCCGTGTGCCCTTCTTCCTC
>NC_045153.1:24398259-24400759 GCF_900700415.2 Clupea harengus | reverse complement strand
TCTCTCCCTCTCTACCTCTCTCCCTCTCTCACTCTCCCTGTCTCCCTCTCTACCTCTCTACCTCTCTCCATCTAAACCACTCCCACTCGCTCTCTCTCTCTCTCTCTCCATCCCTCTATAAAACCCACCCCCTCTCTGTCTGCCATATGTGCTGTGCTGGAGCTATTTAGGATGTAAGAGACTGGCTAATGGGCAAAGAGATTCTCAAGACAAAATTCCTCCTCAAATGCTGAATGCCGTACCAGTGCAGTGGGCCAGGCACTCAAGAGCTCAGCGTGTGCTCATGCATTAATGCACTTCTACTGATCTGAGAGCTGTATTGGGTGGGACACAGACAACCACTGTGTGCTTTCTCCGTGGTTCAGGAGGGGAGATGGATTTCACAGAAAAATGACTCTTCAGCATGTATCACCTCCTGGGCCCTGCCTCCCCAACAGGACCATATGGGGGAGACCATATACACACGTGGAATGGCTAGAAGCCTGCTCCTCTGTTCAATAGTCGAATTTGAATCATTGCCCAGGGTTCTTTCTCTCTCTCTCTCTATCTCTTTCTCTCACTCTCTCTCACTCCCTCTCTCTGTTTCTCTCTTTCTTTCTTTCTTTCTCGCTCAGTTTATTTTTCTATAGGCCGAGGCATCTCACTCCTTCCTCATCTGTCAAGCCTGTTCAATAACACGTCCTTATGTTTCTACAGTAACTGTCTCCCGGCATTATATACAATAAGTCTCTAAAGCGAGAGCATAGGCCAATTTGGAAGGCTTCCGCGATCCATCACGCCGTTGTGTTTTGGCTTTGGCAAACATCACAAAGTTCACAAAGCACCTCCTCACACCCGTCGGCGGTGAGCATTAATCAGAGGTGACGTGTGCGTGTCACTTCATTTACTCCTACACCTGTTCGAATGTCAGCTCCCATTTGCCAGCACACCCCCTAATGGAGCCCATTAACAACGAGGCCTCTGGACAACAGATCACACACATGGGCTTAAAGAGAGAAAAGAAAGCATCGCTAGATGTGCTGTGTAGATATGAAAGGAATCTATGAGAGCGGGTGAGGATATGTGGGCTGACAGTGGGGGGATTAATTGGCTTGCTGAAGCAGGGCTGGCTAGAGATGGATGTTCACATACCTGCAGTGCTCTGTACACTCCCCCCCCCCCCCCCCCCCCCCCCCCCCACACTGGGGATTAATGGGGATGCCTTCATTGTGTATTCTGCTCGTCTGCTATGTCTGGTTCGAGACTTATGACCAAATCGGTGTCATGCAGATCGCCAGATTTGTGTATGTTTGTGTGTGTGTGTGTGTGTGTGTGTGTGTGTGTGTGTGTGTGTGTGTGTGTGTGTGTGTGTGTGTGTGTGTGTGTATGTGTTTGTGTGTAAGACACACACACTGTGGCGGGAGACTCTGTCAGCTATAGAAATTACACAGGGGCTTTTTACGTCTGAGCATGCTCAGAGGTTCCAGGGAGAGCTGTTACTATGGGAACCAGGGAAATGGCAACTCTGTGGCACTTTTATAAATCGGTTAACCCTTCGGTGAGAGGCAGTCAGGCTCAGATTTTGTGGGTGCAGACATCGCCTTGGCATCAGGTATGTGTGTGTGCATTTTCCATTTCTGTGTGATTTGTATTTGAAGTTTGAAGTCCTCTTAGTTAGTCATTGGAAGTCCATCTATTCATCAAATGTTGTAGGGGTCCTATTTGTCCTTTTATTGCTAACACTGGTTGGAAGAAGGCCCATAAAGTCAAGGTGAACCAACAGGTTAAACCTGTAGAGAGCGCTCTTGAGGGATGGGAGGTTGAATGTAACCCAGTCATGGACAGAAGTATTAACAAGCTCTTAACAACTCACCAAATAAATGAATGAGTGGTAAGCATGCATCCCAGTTCTTTTACTGACATTTGCAATCATAGGCAATTATAAATGACACGGTGCACATCCACGGTATGTAATGTTGTATCTTTGTTGACTTGGTAACTTGGGCGGCTTGTTTAGGCTCCCGAAATAGCTTCACGGCTTCTTAATTCTTAATCAGATTAAATGATTTAACTTCTGCTGGCGATTTAATCTCCATCTTGCACAGAGCATTATCAATATTGCAATGCAAATAAGTCTCCTAGCGATAAACACAGTGCCTCAATAGCCCTCGTGGATTAGTAATTAATTAGCATCTCTGAATGATCTGCCAGTCATTGGAGTTGAGTTGAGTTGTCACATGAAAACGGAACAATAAACAACATACGCCAGACCCCTAAAACACTCCTTTGGTTACTTTCTGTCCATGGGAAGAAAATGCATGCATGATAGTATGTACATTATCCATGCCTATTTTCCCCTGTACTCTTTGAGCATATTTGAAGGTGAAGATAGTAGATAGTGTTTGCAAGGTCTGACAGCTATTCTGCTAATATTATAAAGGTATTGAATATTGTTTTTGACTAAGAGGACTCTTGGCTGCATCCTGTGCTTGAGTGATGTAGTAATGCATGGGACAGATTC
>NC_045153.1:24385759-24393259 GCF_900700415.2 Clupea harengus | reverse complement strand
TGAGGAAGCCAGGCTCTTCCCTCTCTCCTCTCCTCTCCACTCCTCTCCTCTCCTCTCCTCTTCCCTCTCTCCTCTCTTCTCCTCTCCTCTCCTCTTCCCTCTCTCCTCTCCTCTCCTCTCCTCTCCACTCTCCTCTGACCCACTCCCTTCATCTAACACGCCGGGATATTTTTAACCGGGCCCAGAGTGACAGCCTCTCTCTCGCTCGCTTTGCCTGAAAGGCTTTCATCCCGACACTCCCAAAGCCCCAAAATGAAGATTTGAAGTGGAGGACGCCTCTGTGGTGTACATATCAGACCCAGCCCTGCTTTATCACTTGGCCCGGGGCTACGCATTAGCTTACCAGATGCCGTTATTCATAGAGGCTATATGTAAATGCATTTGTTTCCCATGTATGCTCTCCCAGGGGAACCCAGTCACTTTTGCTGCCATTGCTGAAAGCTGCTGTAAGCAATGCCTTCTCTGTATACTCAGGCTAAACTGCCTTAACATGCAGATAGCTATCAGGGAAACAGGCCCTCCAAGGCTGTGTTATCAGAAACAAAAATGTTAGTCCAGAATTAATGCTCCAAACCGTTTTAAGTAATACGGTGACTGAGTCTTGACAGAACTTAGTTGACAAGACCTGCTTACAAGCTTTACGGCCTCCTGCTTTATTAGTTCAATGGTAGCTGCTCTAACGATAGCAACACTACAGCAGTCATAATGCCATCAAGTCCCTTAGTTACTTGGAACATCCAGATGTTCTGAGATTACAAATTATTTTTCTAAGTGAACAAATGGTGAAAGATTACCATGCTGTACATAGTCACTACATATCTCTAGGGCTAATTACGATTCAATTCATAATGAAGAAAAATGGTCACGGACATCCAGAGCACATTGCAAATATATACTGCCACCTAGTGGAGACTTTTGCAATCCTTTACATTTAAACAGAACTGTACTGCTGTCCATAATGGATTGTTTTGTCCTGTAAACATCACAAGGTATTCAGGTTGTGTTTAAGCCACAAGCCACTTCAACAGGTCAGTGTTTTCTAACATTCTCATTGTGTCTGTGTGTGTGTGTGTGTGTGTGTGTGTGTGTGTGTGTGTGTGTGTGTGTGTGTGTGTGTGTGTGTGTGTGTGTGTGTGTGTGTGTGTGTGTGTGTGTTTTGTGATAGGCATTGAGCTGACTGGGGAGAAGGAGGTGGATCTGGCCACACAGGTGCAGGAGCTGCTGGAGTTCCTGCACGAGAAGCAGCACGAGCTGGAAGTGAGCGCAGACCAGACACAGAAGAGGCTGGAGCAGATGCTGCAACTGCGCCACCTACAGGCCGAGGTCAAGCAGGTGGGCCCCAACTCATAACAACACACTCACTTATTAATGACCTCTCTCAGGAAACTAGACACACTTACGGGAAGCTTTCAACAGAATTTGTTCCACTTTGGATTCAAGCCACTATCATTATTTTGCTGGCACCACAAAGTAAGGGTGCATGATTATGATGCAACGTCAACACAGATCTAGCAACAGTCTAATGTTGTGACTCAATGTTTCCCACTCATATCAGATTTAATTAGGTGATAAGGACGTGTTTCCCATGTCCCATACAACCTGTCACCTAGTCACCTACTGAACAGGGCCGCACCACCTGTCATGTTAAATAAAACATGGTATGTGGGTCCTTGGCAGAGATCATATGACTGTCATAAGTGCATCAGCATCAGCATCAGCCATGACGGGAGAAAGCTTGCCAGCTTGGCAGTGTGCATGTATGGGAAACATCCGAGTTGGCTTTGGTAGCGTGGGCTGTTAATAAAACATGCAAGGCTGCCTCCACGCTCCGCTGTCCAACAAGCCCTGTTCCAGCGTGACGATGAATTATTTAGCCCCCGTGGCTGTCAATATCACTGATTTGTTGAACATTAGTGCCAGTGCCACAGAAAAATTCCAATGTATTAAAGAAAATGAGTGTTTCAGATTAAAGTACCGCAGGATGTTCTTAAATAATTGAAGATATTTTTTTTTCTCATCTGCAAGTGTCTGAGGGATGGTGGTAGCACTGTCAGCAGGAATAGCTACACTGACACAACACAAATGTACACGCACGCACACGCACACACACACACACACACACACACAAACGCACACACACTTTCTCTCACAAACACACTGAATAGTTCTTTGCCACTGTCCAATGCAACAGCACACAATGGCCAGGGCTCTTGGAAGCGCTTCCATAGACGCCATATGGAGCCATGTGTGTATCCATTTGCAGCTGATTGAAATAAAAATCAATAGAAGCAGCAGGCATTTCTGCAGATGGAGCCTGATGCTGCCTTTCCCCTAACAGAGGGGGGCTGTGTGTGTGTGTGTGTGTGTGTGTGTGTGTGTGTGTGTGTGTGTTCGTGTGTATGTGTGTGTGTGTGTGTGTGTGTGTGTGTGTGTGTGTGTGTGTGTGTGTGTGTGTGTGTGTGTGTGTGTGTGTGTGTGTGTGCAAGCACCAGTGAGAGTAAGAGAGAGCCACAGAGAGCCGACAGAGAAAGTTTCATCATGCGTGTGTGTGTGTGTGTGTGTTTGTGTGTGTGTGTGTGTGAATGTCTGTCCCTCGTCCCATAGCTCTAATCTCATTCCTATAATTGAGGGCCAAACAGCCGTCACCAGGGAGTTTGACTAAAGTGCCTCTACTTGTCCGCTGACTAATGGAGAGAGATGAGCTTGATTGCACAGAGCACCTTCTGATCACTCTCTCAAGGAGACTTGGGCCATTCTCCAGGTGTGCTGCAGCTGCACGGCTCCTCTACGAGGACAGACAAACTCAAGAAGACACAAAGCTACATCACCTTTTAGACGCTAGTCCTGCAGAAATGCAGAACAGCATGGAATGAGTCTCGTCACACACTCACATGGCCTTATTTCCTGCCGTCCTGTAAACCAGTGCAATAACATGTGTTCTTTCTGATTGCCACGCAGATTGTGTTTACAGTTGTCCGAATGATTCTGTAGGCTTGGAGACCATGAACTGTAGTTGCTCAGACACCTTTGCCCGTTGTTGTCATTTTCACTTACTATCTCTCTCTTTCTCTCTGTTTTTGTGTACACATGCCTGTGTGCCCGTGTGTGTGTGTGTGTGTGTGTGTGTGTGTGTGTGTGTGTGTGTGTGTGTGTGTGTGTGTGTGTGTGTGTGTGTGTGTGTGTGTGTGTGTGTGTGTGTGTGTGGACGCGCGCGCAGGTCCTGGGCTGGATCCGTAACGGTGAATCGATGCTGAACGCGAGCGTGGTGAACGCCAGCTCTCTGTCAGAGGCCGAGCAACTGCAGAGGGAGCATGAACAGTTCCAGCTGGCCATTGAGGTAACAGCACCCCCATCTCCACTGAACCAGGCTACCCACAGTAATCACTTAAACCTGCACTGTCATACAACACACACACACACACACACACACACACACACACACACACACACACACACACACACACAGGAAATCTCTTTATCTTGCTCTCCTACTTTCTTCCTTAGTCCCAAACACACAAAGCATATAGGGTATGCAGTCACGCAAAAACACACATGCAGAATGCATATGTCCTTGATTTGTGCGCATACTTTGGGCCTTACACATGCTCACTCTCACTGACACATAAACACACACGGCCACGGTGGGAGAAACAATGCACAGCTTGTTTTCACAGAATGCTTTTAATAAGGGTGCAGGGAGCATGACTACACCGGGTGAGAGAGAGAGAGAGAGAGAGAGAGAGAGAGAGCATGAAAGAGGGACGGGGGGAGAGAGAGAGAGGACCCTGGGAGGCAAGGAGTGATCAGGAGGGACGGGGCAGACCTGGATCTCCTCACAGTGGGTCTGGTTGGGCCCCCGGCGTCCTCTGGGAGCCCCAGCATGGGATGTGTGCCCCATGTCCGCACAGCACCCCCCGCCCCGCGCCCCCCCACTCTCCTGCATGGGGCTCAGGCTGGGCTCTGGAATCCATTTGGCTGCATGGAAATAAGCCCTCTTTAAGAAGCTATTAGCAAACTTTTATTAAATCAGCGTGCAGGATGTAGTCAGAGTCCTCGTAATGCAATCACCGCTGCTTCCTCCCGCTGGGAAAACAGAGATGTGTGTTTTTTAACCCAGCCAAACCCTTAGAGTACTACAGCTAACCACCCCTTGCTAAAGAAGAGTCTCACAGAGCGCCTAACATAGCTGCTGAAACACTGAACGGATGTTAAGGTGGCTCCTAATTCTTGTGGCCTTATACAGGAAGCAATTATACAGATGTTCCCCTCAGACGACTCGCACATCAGGTCAGGAGAGAGACACACACACACCCCTCCCCCCCCCCCACTGGTTCTGGCCTCTGACATTTCTGGGTTAGTCAGCTTTGCAGCAAAAAGCTACTTGCTGTCTCCAGGTAGCTTCTGGCTGGAAGTCCCTTCCAGTGTTGAGAGTGTGGGGTTCAGACGAAAATGGTTCAAGAAGCGAATCCAGTCATCCAGGCAGCACGGGATTGTTTGTTGAAATATGGGGGAAACATGCTGTAAACACATGACAACATGTCTGGAAATTGCACTGCTGATGCCTGTTAAAACATCTCTGCTCTTGTGGAACTCATCTTTGTTTTAGTGTGGAAATACTCCGTATTGGACTAATCAGATGGCGGCGTCTGTTTTTGCCTTATTGGCCATCCTCTGGCGAGCGATGTGGCTCAGCTTGCTGTAAATCTCTGCGGGGTTTGGCAGAGGATGCACCGGCTCAGTAGTTACCCTGTCTGCACTGAATTCTGGGAGTTTGAATCCGCTTGTAAACATGCATCCACCGGCCATTAAAGCCTGATTTATTCTCCTCTTTCGGTCCACGCCGCACCAGGAGAGAGCCAACAGACAGAGCAGGCGGCCGCTTGACCTCCAAACACCTAAATCACTCACTCAGAAGGACGGGGAGTGCATGGGGGGGGGGGGGGGGGGGGGGGGAGAGAGAGCGGAAGGGGAGCCAGGGGAGGCGATAGAGACGGATGGGTTCCCTATGCAGACTAAATGCAAATGCAAAGGCATTTATTTGGTTCGTTGACATTATCAGGAGTTTGACAGGGCTAATGAAATGTCACTCCGTCAGTGTCTCCGCATTTCTCGCGTGCCTCATCTCCTGTTATGGCGATCACTCACGGCGGACATCTTTTCGTTGAAAGTTAAATTAAAGTAGACAGCCGATGTGGATGTCAGATGGTTTCAGAGCTGTCAACGAATAATTGATCAGAGATAAGAAAACTATTGTCAAGTTTGCAATCTCTACGTATGTATTCACGGAAGGGACTCCTATGTCCGTGAATCACGGTTGAGTCGTGACGCTTTTCCATGCACTCTGTTCCACAGTCGCTGTTCCACGCGAACTCGCTGCAGAAGACGCATCAGAGCGCGCTGCAGGTGCAGCAGAAGGCAGAGATGCTGCTGCAGACGGGGCACTTTGACCCTGAGGCCATCCGTGGCTGCGCCGAGAAGGTGGCCGTGTACTGGCAGCAGCTCATGATGAAGATGGAGGACCGGCTCAAACTGGTCAACGCCTCTGTGGCCTTCTACAAGACCTCCGAACAGGTGAGGCCCAGAACTCTGCCCCCTGCTGGCCAACGGGGGTGTCACCAAGTCAGATCAATAATGTGGGGCCAACCAGCTCTTAATAAGCACAATGTCTGGTGTATGGCTGTACACAATAGACAGCTATATCTGTTTGTATAGTGCAAGGACATTCCCTGGCATGATGCAGTCTCGCTTTTGAGATGCGTTGAGAGCTTACATGCAAGTTCTGTCAGAAATCACACATATGTATTATTGATGCCTTGCTGTCAAACCTTTATAAATAGCAGTGACAGTGTACATAAAAAGTACATTTATGTAACCTGTCACTGCTGTGAATAAAATGCACTGTAAAAACATGAAAAATGTATCACATCTGCCTGTATTTTTGGGTGATGATGGATGCTAAGTGTTCTCTCTGGGTTAGCCTTCTCACAGCTGAATTTGATGCTAAATCAAATTAAACAATATGCTTCAAAACACTTCTTCTCCGAGTAGATACGGAGCCTAATGTACAGTCCAGTCAGTCGGTTGCCATACTGCTGCCTGCTTTTGTAACAGCTGTTCCACGTCACCCTTGAGCTCTCACGTGCCGTGTGTCCCCGCAGGTGTGCAGCGTGCTGGAGAGTCTGGAGCAGGAGTACCGGCGCGACGAGGACTGGTGCGGGGGCCACGACAAGCTGGGTCCCCAGGCCGAGACCGACCATGTCCTCCCCCTCATCAGCAAGCACCTGGAGCAGAAGGAGGCCTTCCTCAAGGTGAGGCTCCTCCGGGGACCCCTCGGATGTTTGGGGCAGACTGCTGCTGTAAAACGGAGAATGGAAAGTTCTCTCTGTTCTCGACTGCTTCGTAAACTCACCGCAGCGGTTCAGCCGCGCAGCCGAGCCAAGACTCACCCCAAGGGCTGCACGGAATTAAATGCGTGTACATGAAGCCGCTGCTTAATGAAGACAAACTACTTGCACCAATGGCTTGAGGCCCTCCGGAAACTGTGATTACTACAGCAAACTGCAATTTTAGTCATTTTAGTTATTTAACAAATGTGATTATTTAAGTTTATATTTACATGATGCCATCATTTTCGAAGTCGTCTATGGCTCACGCTGGCCAAAGCTGATCTCTTCATCAGTGGGTTTTTTTTTTACGATATGGCTCAGGGTCCCGTCCAGAAGAGAGGCTGTCTTTCATGTCAAGGTTGATTTAGGGAACATATGGCCTGTATGTCTGATACATCGCCCCAGGCTCTGTTTGAGATGGCTAATCCGTGTGTTGTGTTTGCAGGCGTGCACTTTGGCCAGGAGGAACGCTGAGGTCTTCCTCAAGTACATCCACAGAAACAACGTCAGCATGCCAGGGCCCGCCAGTCACGGCCAAAGACCCGAGCAGCAGGTCAAAGGTCAGTGCGAAAGGAATGGGAGGCCAGCCAAAGGTTACGAGAGGTCAACTCCCCTGTCAGTGACTGAGACTCTTGGGATGCAGCTTTCGTGTTTGTTGTGTTTGTTTTCCTGGTGTCGGTTTCTTGTGGTTTGTGTTCTTTTCAACTGCAAACGGGTCATCTGTTTCCTGTTTTGCCCTCCTGCCTTTTTCCACTGTTTGCTCTGTCATGCATTAGCCCTAATGTTGTTACTTTTAGTTTGGTTTCGTTTAGCGTGTTTACTCGGAGTTATGATCATTCGTCTGTGTTTTTTTTTTGCCCCGTGCAGCCATCCTGAACGAGCTGCTTCAGAGGGAGAACCGTGTCCTCCACTTCTGGACGCTGAAGAAGCGACGCCTGGACCAGTGTCAGCAGTACGTGGTGTTCGAGCGCAGCACCAAACAGGTGAGCGGGCCTCCCAGAATGGGTCTCCCATCTCCATACCATCCTCCGTCCAGAGCATCTGACCACAGAGCCCCAGCCAGACTCTTTTCTCCGTCTAGAATGTCTGTGTTGCTTTCTCAACCTCATCTATG